>NW_026637195.1:0-2810 GCF_028554395.1 Pezoporus wallicus | reverse complement strand
TGGAATGTGATAAGGACTCATAAAGGAAGGAGAACCCAAGATTTCAGGGAGAAAACCCTTGGTTTTTTTAAATACTCCAAGACAGAGGGATAGCATCTGCAAACCTATGACTTTTCCATAAGCATCTCTCCTTGTTCTTGTTTATTTGTTGCAGTGAATGGAGATTGTCCACCTCTTCCTGTGTTTTCCTGTCAGCTTTGTTTGTACTCAAGCTGCCAGAGATGGCAGGTAATGGAGTGGACTCCCAGCTGTGTTAGCTGTCTCTGCCTGTGGTGCACATCCCTTTAATGCTCACCCAAAAGGCATTTCCCTTCACAAGGATACATACACTCACCTGTTTTTATCTAATAGAGGGTGAAAGTCTCACTGAACACGAAGCCTTGTGTAGATTCTTTGCAAACTAACAAATTATTAGAATAAATCTATTCATAGGCTTTAATTTAACTCATGTAAAAGCTAGATACTGATCTATCATAGAATCATAGAATCGTTAGGGTTGGAAAGGACCTTAAGATCATCTAGTTCCAACCCCCCTGCCATGGGCAGGGACATCTTACACTAAATTGTATCACTCAAGGCCTCGTCCAACCTGGTCTTGAACACTGCCAGGGATGGAGCATTCACAACCTTCCTGGGCAACCCATTCCAGTGCCTCAGCACCCTCACAGGAAAGAATTTCCTTATATCCAACCTAAACTTCCCCTGTTTAAGTTTTAACCTGTTATCCCTTGTCCTGTCACTACAGTCTCTAATGAAGAGTCCCTCTCCAGCATCCTTATAGGCCCCCTTCAGATACTGGAAGGCTGCTATGAGGTCTCCACACAGCCTTCTTTTCTCCAGGCTGAACAGCCCCAGCTTTCTCAGCCTATCTTCATACAGGAGGTGCTCCAGTCCCCTCATCATCCTCATGGCCCTTCTCTGGACTTGTTCCAACAGTTCCATGTCCTTTTTATGTTGAGGACACCAGAACTGCACACAATACTCCAGGTGAGGTCTCACAAGAGCAGAGTAGAGGGGCAGGATCACCTCCTTCGACCTGCTGGTCACGCTCCTTTTGATGCAGCCCAGGATACGGTTGGCTTTCTGCGCTGCAAGCGCACACTGAAGCTGGCTCATGTTCATTTTCTCATCAACCAACACCCCCAAGTCCTCCTCCGCAGGGCTGCTCTGAATCTCTTCCCTGCCCAACCTGTAGCTGTGCCTGGGATTGCTCCGACCTGGGTGTAGGACCTTGCACTTGTCATGGTTAAACTGCATGAGGTTGGCATCAGCCCACCTCACAAGTGTGTTGAGGTCCCTCTGATGGCATTCCTTCCCTCCAGGGTATCAACCGAACCACACAGCTTGGTGTCATTGGCAAACTTGCTGAGGGTGCACTCAATCCCACTGTCCATGTCAGCGACAAAGATGTTGAACAAGACTGGTCCCCAACACTGATCCCTGAGGGGCGCCACTCGTTACTGGTCTCCAGCCGGACATTGAGCCATTGACCACAACTCTTTGCGTGCAGCCATCCAGCCAGTTCTTTATCCACCGAGTGGTCCATCCATCAAATTGATGTCTCTCCAATTTAGAGACAAGGATGTCGTGTGGGACAGTGTTGAACGCTTTACACAAGTCCAGGTAGATGCCATCAGCTGCTCTGCCCCTGTCCATCAGTTCTGTAGCCCCATCATAGAAGGCCACCAAATTGGTCAGGCAGGATTTCCCCTTAGTGAAGCCATGCTGGCTGTCACCAAGCACCTTATTGTTTTTCATGTGCCTTAGCATGCCTTCCAGGAGAATCTGCTCCAAGATTTTGCCAGGCACAGAGGTGAGACTGACTGCTCTGTAATTCCCCGGGTCATCCATTTTCCCCTTCTTGAAAATGGGGGTTATATTTCCCTTTTTCCAGTCATCGGGAACTTCACCTGACTGCCATGATTTTTCAAATATGATGGGCATTGGCTTAGCAACTTCATTCGCCAGCTCCTTCAGGACCTGTGGATGGATCTCATCAGGACCCATGGGCTTGTGCACGTTCAGATTTTTAAGATGGTCTCGAACCAGATCCTCTCCTACAGTGGGCGTAAGGTCTTCATTCTCACAGTCCCTGCATCTGCTTTCCAAGACTTGGGTGGTTTGGTCAGAGCCTTTGCCAGTGAAGACCAAGGCAAAGAAGTCATTGAGAACCTCAGCCTTCTCCAAATCCTGTGTAGCCAGTTCTCCCAAGAGCTTCCTGAGGGGGCCTACATTCTCACTAGTCTGTTTTTTATTTGCTATGTACCTGTAGAATCCCTTCCTGTTATCTTTAATACCTCTAACTAAGTTTAATTCTAACTGGGCCTTAGCTTTCCTAACCTGGTCCCTAGCTTCCCAGACAGCACCCCTGTACTCTTCCCATGCCACCTGACCTTGCTTCCACTTATTATAAGCCTCTTTTTTTCCTTCAAATTTTCCTCAGCAGCTCCTTATCCATCCAAGGAGGTCTCCTGGCCCTCTTACTGCACTTCCTTCTGGTTGGGATGCAACACTCCTGAGGTTGTAGCAGGTGACCCTTGAATATCAACCAACAGTCTTGGGCACCCCTGCCCTCTAGGGCTGTATCCCATGGAACCTTCCTAAGCAGGTTCCTGAAGAGGCCAAAGTTTGCTCTTTTGAAGTCCAGGGCAGTGAGCTATCTTTATTACATTTTCATTTTCTGCTATTGCACTATTATTCTTTGAGTTCAGAGCTTGTTTTCATGCACAGTCTTTAAGTATCAGTTTCTTAAGAATTCCAAACCAAGAAGCAACCCCACTGCCATCTTAATAGATTTTTTTCATTATTCA
>NW_026637194.1:0-276 GCF_028554395.1 Pezoporus wallicus | reverse complement strand
TCTTCTATAGGACACAAGGTCAGAGCCTCAAAACAGACCCAAAACAGGCAAAAAACACCCCAAAACACCCCAAAAAGCAGGACAAAACGTCCTTGTCCTCCTTCTGCTATGAGATACGGTGTCAGGGCCCCAAAACGGACCTAAAACAGAACAAAAATGCCCCAAAACCATCTTCTCCTGCTTCTCCTATGAGATGCAGGGTCAGAGCCACAAAAAAAAGACAAAAAACATGACAACAATAGGACAAAACCACCCCAAAACCAACTTGTCCTGCTT
>NW_026637193.1:0-2784 GCF_028554395.1 Pezoporus wallicus | reverse complement strand
GTTTCCCCTCCTCCCTGGCAGAGCATGAGGCTCACAAAGTCCTTGGCCAAACCAAAACATCTCTATCAGCTCTGTTCCCGAGCCGAAAGTCAAAACACTGCACTACACCAGCTACCAAGGAGGAGAAACATGACTGCTGCTGCTGAACCCAGGACACTGCTGATTGTAGATCTGATGTAAAATCTTGGTCGCCTGACACTGTTATAGCAGCTTCTTTTCTCACGCCAGGTGTAGCTTCGGCCGGGGCCTTGGCTCAGTTAAACAAGCTAGGTTGCTGGCTTGCTAAGCAGACAAAGGCTACATCGAAGGTAATTTCTGATTTGTTGTTTGATGCTGACTCTGTGAGACATGCAACACTGCAGAACAGAGCCGCTATAGACTTTTTGTTGTCGGCACAGGGACATGGATGTGAAGAGTTTGATGGAATGTGTTGTATGAATCTTTCTGATCATTCTAATTCGATACATGCACAGCTGAAAACCCTGGCTCAGCTTAGCCAGCAATTGCAAGTGAGCAATGACCTAGGAATAACTAAATGGTTGTCCTCATGGGGCATTGCGAGTTGGCTTAAAACACTGCTATTTGAAGGATTGCACTTATGTATCATTGTTCTTTTAATCATTGTAGTTGTTAGACTTGCTTATGGTTGTTTAATGAAACAAGTGAACAGAATGACCAACATTTTGCTCGCACAAAAGAAAAAAGGGGGAATTGTTGCATAATGGCTCCAAGAGCAAGGACATGGATCCTTAGAGGCCTTGTGCGAGCAAAGCAAAGTGAGCAAAGGCCTCACAGGTAACCGGAAAACGGATGTGGGAGGAGAATGTAAATGAGGCCGTTTAGAACTAACCAATGCTGTTGTGACTAGTAGGCATAATTAACACCACGAGGATATAAGCGATGTGCGACACAAATAAAGTAGAAGCTTGCTTACCACTCATATTGGGTCGGCGTGTCTTGCTTCTCCTCGCCATCGGCAATGTATATCTATGACGAGTTCATGCAGCAGCACCGCAGGCTGGTCAGCAAACCAGACCTGGAGGAGCGCTGGCGGCAGGAGGCCCAAGAGAAAGGTGAGGTACTGGAGGATTGGCACCGTGGCAAGGACACACACACACCCCACCACTGGCATCAGGACCTAGTGGTGGTGGGGCAGCCGGTGGATCTCCTGGGAATGCCGTCAGCCTGTGATACAAATGCTCCTGCAAGCTGAGTAGCTCAGTAAATCCTCCACTCTAAACATGCCGAATTAATAAATGATGACCTGAGGCTAATAAGCGGACATCATTAAATATTAATGGGACTGCACGACCAGGGATAAGAACAGCAGTGAGGAGAAGATGGAGGGCTTGGGGGGACTCAGCTGCAGTCTCGCCCCTGCTATGCCCCATTAACCTGTCTATTGAGCCCCTGGCAGTCATCCCAAAGCCATGCTGGGTGGGGACACAAGGGTGGGGGATGCCCTCCAGGGTCCCACAGCCGGTAGAGGTGCGACAGGGCTCTGTTGAGTTACACCTCTTGCCCTGCTGGGACCCACATTGGATCCCCCACTGCCCCCCCAGCATCTCGCATTACTGCACCCATCTCCATCAGGGTCCCAGTGTGTTCCCCAGGGTCCCAGCAGATTCCCTGGGGTCCCAGTAGGTCCCCATGGTCTCCCCAGTCTCACACACAGCCTCTCCCTGTCCTCAGGTTACTACTACAACCTGGACAACTCTTGCGACGACAGTGAAGAGGAGGAATTGCGGGCACATTTCCACTGCATGGCCGAGCAGCCCCTGCTGAAGCTGGGTACATCCTCTGAGGCACTGTTGGCACTCACTGTCCCCTGTCCCACTCTGTCCCCTTGGGACCAGCTCCCAGTGTTGCAGAGTAGTCACTGTTCCCAGCCAGCTGCAGTGGCACCAGAGGGTTAGGAATGAGGATGAGGACAGGGATGGGAGTGAGGATGGGGATGGGGACGGGGATGGGGACGGGGATGGGGACGAGGATGGGCATGGGCATAGGGATGAGGATGGGGACAGGAATGGGGATAGAGATGAGGATGACAATGAGGACAGGGATGGCAATGGGAAAAGGGACAGGGATGAGGACGGAGATGGAAATGAGGATGGTGATAGGGACAGAGATGAGAATGGGGACAGGAATGGAGGTGGGGATGAGGATGGGTGCCAGTCCAGGGGTGACCCAGCTCTGCTTTCCCCCTCAGTGCCCCAGAAGCTGGAGTTCCTGCAGCTTTTCAGCATGACCACACAGCAGCAGAAGGAGGAATTGCTGAGCCAGAAATGGTGCAAACGCTGGTGGATGCTGCGGGAGAGGAGCCCCTCACCACCAACAGTGCAGAGCAAGTGCCGCACACCCACCCCGTGCTTCCCGCTCTCTACCCACCACAGCACTGATGAGATGAACAACAGCCCCAACTTTGAGGAGAAGCAGCACTTCCTCACCATCTTCAACCTCATGCACATCAGTGCTGAGAAGAGGAAAGGTAATAATAGCCATGCCTCATACACACTGGGGGCTGGCCATGGCTGGGGTGGTCCCCACTCCCTGGTTTGGGGGGTGCTATGGAGGGGTTCTGCCTGGGGCTGTGAGCTTGCTCTGCTGAGCAGGGGCTACACTAAACCTCAGATTCCCATGCTACAGACAAGGAGAAGCTGGGGGAGATGATCCAGGTCATGAAGCAGAAGACCACACTGGCCCCTGTGGTGGTGAAGACCTCCCCATGGGACAGCCCCAGCAGCCCCACCACTGGTAAGCACCACCAGTCTTTCCCTGGCTCTT
>NW_026637192.1:0-277488 GCF_028554395.1 Pezoporus wallicus | reverse complement strand
CGACCTGTGCAGGTAGCTGCGGAGCGGGGGCGCTCTCGGGCCTGCCTCACACCCGGCAGCCCCGGCCCGCCTCACACCCGGCAGCCCCGGCCCGCCGGCGCCAGCTGTCCTGTGGTGCCGCGGGCAGTCTATTGCGGGGGGGCGGGCTAAGCGTCCTCCCTCTCTTCCTGACCCCCCTCCCCTGTGCATGGGGCCGGGCCCGCTCGGGACTGCTTGAAGTGCTAGGTGGGGTGGTGGGGCTCTGGGAGGAGTGGGGTGGCTTGGACTGGGGAATGGGGTAGCCCCGGGAAAGGGGCGCCCTCGGCAGTACCGCCTCGGCCGGGAAGCGGAAGGAAGGGGCTCGGTGCCGCTCCCCCTTCCACCCCGTGCTGTGTGGGGCAGCACCCGCCCCCGTCAAGGTTTCGTATCTTAGGGCGCCGCCCTCCCGGACGAAGCAGCTCCGGCGGGGACCGACCGCTTCCTCTGGCCGCTGGCACCGTCGGCAGAACCCGGTGTAGGGCTAGCCCGGTGGCAAGGGAGAAGCTAGGCACGGACATGGTGCGTGGGGTGTTTCTTTCGGTGTTGGGAAGCCCCTGCTGCTGGACCGAAGAAGGTAGAACTGTGTCGGTGGTGCTTGGGCCGGTGAGAGAAGAGTTAGAACTGTAAGATTGATGCGATGTGTGTAGTGATGGCTTGATACGGTACTCTACCATTCAGAAGTGGGGCTTCATTTAGAAGCGGTGGCGGGAAGTCCCCTTTGCTGATTTATCTCTGATAGAAGAGAATGTTGCAGTGAGACAGAAAAGTAAGAGCCAAAGGAATATCCTTCAGTCTGAAACTGACCTCTCTTGCTTGTTGGTCGTTTCAGGTTGAAATGGTTAGCTTTTCTTATCCTAAAGGCTGCACATTTAAATTTTCTTAAAACATAGGTTCAGTTTTCTTGGGGTTGAGGGCTGCACTTTTCCCCTTGAAGATCTCAGTCTCTGATCATCTACAGTGCAGCCCTTTGGACCTTTAAATTCACCTGTCACCCCTAGAACTTGATGTGATATTTAGCATGAAATTTTCCTGCTGTCTTAGCACCTGGAATGAAGCCCTTCTGAAGTGTTTGCATACAAGAGGGAAACGTTATTAGAGATGGATAGTCTATTTAATGGAATTACTGTTTTCAAAAGAGTGAAAATGCTTAGAAGTGAGAATACCAGAGGAAGCTAGAACTGCTTTGCTCAGTAGTGTTTTGTTGCTTATCTAATGCAACAGTTGGAGTTTGCAATGCGCAAATGAATTTTCAGTTCTCTAAGTCTGGTCTCTGTTGTGCTCATGTTTCCATCTTGTTTCTTTTGGACTCTACAGAGAGATGGGACTTGTCGTTTAGGTCACTGCTCACATAGAAATCGGGGTTTAAGACTATTTCAGAAAATCCTTGGGGAATCACAATGCTTACAAAACTGAAATAGCCTGTCAATGTCTCTCCTAGGGGGTGGCTGATAGAAAGGCACATGAGTAATCATTGTTATAGGGTCAGTCCCTGTCCTACTGTGTGTGTTCCCCTGAGCTGCTGTCATCTTCTACCTTTGAAATGGTGTTTTGTCTTACAACTTGTATGAATGTAGTTGTGTGGGGTGGTTTTAATTAAAACTCAGAACAAAAAAAACAAACCCACAAACAGCCCCTCCTCTCAACCCCAAGCCTTCCCCCCAACTGAGGAAGGTAGATCAGGGGCTTGTAGTTGCTATCTGTCTTGCTCTTAATCTTTTCCTAGTTTACCACACTGACTTTCGTCAGTACTAAGAGATCAGCCCTGCCTCAGATATGTTGCCTTGCTTGGACATGGACAAAACAACTAAAAGGAGGAGCAGACTCACCAGCTTTTCTTGTGGAAAAGAGAGAAGGGATTCTGGTATGTAGTGAGGGAGTGAAAGGGCTGATAGGTCTTGGCTCAAGGGAGAGGATAAAACAGTAAACAAGTGAAAGATCAGTGGTGCTGTGCTTCATGCTATAAACATGTTATTAAAGTATCTGTCTCTTCCCACATTCTTCAATCTATGGTATTAGTGGAAATTTTGGAAGAGGCAAGCAATTTTTCATGCTCAGTTATTGAGAAGATTCAGAATATTTGCTAGGACAACATATACTTAGTATTTCTCTCTCTTCTTTTTCAAATTCTGCCAGCAGGTTAAACTTAAGTACAAAAATAATTATAATTTCAGTATAACAAGTTTGGAAAGTTACAGGACCCATACAAGTTCTCCAGTATCTTTTTATATGAACTGTAGCAGTGTAAGCTGCAAATTTAAATAACTTAGTGCATTCTTAGGAGATGGCAATTGTTCTCATTACTCTTACCAAGCTGAACAGTGAAAGCAATCTGCTTTCAAATCAGGCTTGCCCAGTACTTCTGAGATTTTATTTTTTAGTGAGTGTTTGCATTTTTTTTTTTTTGGTGGTGTAATTGAAAAGCAAAAAGCTAAATTAAGGCTTAGATGTCCACAAAACAGAACTGTTGGTTTTATTTGTATCTTGAGAGTGCTAGAACATCTGTCAGACTTCTACACTTTGTCTTTGAACTGGAATACTTTCCTTTGTCCTGAAGCAAAAGGCCTAGAATCTCTGAAGAAAACTCTTCAGAAGTTCACGTATGCAGGAGGTGCAGTCAGTATTACTTCTTACTGTATCTGGCATTTCACCTGCTTGGTACACTTTACATTTGATACATTTACCTGCTTGATACATTTCCTTATGACAGAAGGACCATCAAGATCATAGAGTCATAGAATGATTTGAGTTGGAAGGGATCTTAAAGCACATCCAGTTCCAACCCCCTGCCACAAGCAGGGACACCTTCCACTAGACCAGGTTGCTCCAAGCCCCATCCAACCGGGCCTTGAACCTTGCTGGGGATAGGGCAGGCACACCTTCCTTGGGCAACTTGTTAACAGTGTCTCACCATCCTTACAGGAAACAGCTTCTTCCTAAGATCTCATCTAAATTTCACCTCTTTCAGCTTAAAGCCTTTCCGCTTTGTTCTATCATTGTTTGCTCTTGATCGCAGTACTCCTGGTTTGTGCACATTCGTTCACTAAGGGTGGAATTTATCTTCCCTATAGTGACAGGTCTGCACAGTATAGTTCAGCAACTGATAATATGTTGCTGAATTAAAATGCGTTCGGGTTTTATTTTGAGCTGAAGCACTTCAGATTCCTCACATAGGCTAGACAGGCTAGTCAAAGAGGCTCATGTTTAGCTGCTTGGATCACTTGCAGCTGTTCCAACTAATTCAGCCAACTAGTCAAAATAAGAATTCCACTGTTTGGGGCAGCTACAGCTGTTTTAATGCCTACAGTTAATTCTCATGGCTGTTGGCAGCTCCCAAGGCATACAGAGGTGCCTTAGATGGTATCTTAATTTTGTATGTCTTGGGGGGGTCTGTGGGTGTGGTGGTTCTTTTGTTTGTTTGTTTTTGTTGAGCTTGCTAGGTTAAAAAAACTCCATGAAGAACTGCTGGGTAACCTTTACCATATAATCAAATACTGAAATTTTAAAGCACTGAAAACTGTACTAAAGAATCAGTATAAGATGGCTCTTAAAAAGCCCGAACAACCTCCTACAACCCCCTCACCCCAAACAAAAAAAACCAAACCCACAGCTTTTCCCAATGGTATAAAATAACAAGAAGGCTTTTATATTCACCTGTTGAGATCTCTGTGAGAACTGAGTATAAGTGATAATGGTGGTGGTGGTTATTGTTAAATGCTTTCACTGCAAAACTATTCTCTGAAGGATAACAAAAATATGATTAAAACCACTAGTCTGATGCACTCCCCCCTTCCCCCCGAGCTGTCACAGTTTTTCCTTGCCGGTAAACTAAAATTAAGAGAGTTCTGCACTTAAAATTTGTATTCAGAGTAAAATGTTACACATCCATTCTTATTCAGAGAGTAGAGTTGCCAGCCTGTGAAAACAAGTTGAAAGCTAAAGCTGGGTATATAATGTCTTAAAACATTTGCTGAGTTCCTAGGCTGGTTTATAGTTACACAGTACCAGGATACACTTTGTTCTAGTTCTGGCAAGTTATTGTGTGTTTAAGCTTCAGTGGTAGGACCACTCTGACCCATTCTGTTAAATAACAGGTCACAGATATACATATCATTTTTTTGTCATGCTGTCTTGTGCTACTGAGTTGTCCTATACTGCATAAGTAAAGTGGAGATAAAAAATCTTGATGTACGTTTTGGGGCTGCTTAGTGCTCTCTCCTGTAACCAAGTGCTGTTGGTACCCTATCTTTTGAGTTCAGGACTGTGGTGGGTTAACCTTGACCTGCGGCCAGGTGCTTTCCCAGCCACTCACTCCCCATTTTCAACAAGATGGAAAAGCTTGCGCCTCAGGGAAGATTGCATACCAGTTTCTGTCATGGGTAAAACAGACTAAACTTGTAAAAATTAATTTATGTTGTTGCCAGTTTAAAATGGATTTGGATAAACAAAGGCAAAAATCAGACGCTTCTGACCTTGGTGTTTGTGATACCGTTTTACACTCCTTTTCTCTCTTCCTCTGCTTGTCTGGCGTTCTTGGCCTTTCTTAAATACACTTCTCTAGAGGCACCAACGTTGTGGCTGCTGGCTTCGGCTGTGCCCTGCGGGGGGTCTGCTGGAGCCCGCCGTGTCCAGCCCCAGGCAGCTTCTGCCTCTTCTCAACGGAGGCCACCCTGAAGCCCCCTGCTGGCAGCACGTGAGGCCGTGCACCTAGCGCAACCTTAGGGGTACCTGGTTTTAGGACTTCCATCACTCTAAGTAACTTAGGAGTTAACTTTGTGACTAATAAGTAGTGTTCTCATTGGCTTTGCTCATGTTACTTGTTCTAAGCATAATGATGTTTATTCCTATTTAGTACTACTGCATCTTGTATCTTCAGATTTGTGTTCAGCTACAGTGCTGGGCAATAAAACACCATCAACTAGTTATAAAATAGAGCTATTCTTTTTTACCTTTACAGCAGCTTTATAGATAAGGGTTGTTTTCAGCAGTAATTGAGCGTTCAAAAATAAAGGAACAGTTGTGGGGTGGCATTGCCAATTAAAAATTGGTGAGTGCAAAAATCATGGAATGGGTTAGGTTGGAAGGGACCTTAAAGATCACCTAGTTTCAACATCCCTGCCACGGGCAGGTATGCCTCTCGCTAGACCATGTTGCTCAGAGCCCCATGTTAAGGTCTGCTCTCCTGAAGTTCAGGGCAGTGAGTTTGCTGCACACCCTCCTCACTGCCCTAAGGATCTCAAATTTCACCATTTCATGGTCATAACAGACAAGACTGCCCTTGAACTTCACATTCCCCACCAGCCCCTCCCTGTTGGTGAGGACAAGGTCAGAATATTGTTGAAATTAATAAGGTTATTTATGTAAGGGCGTGTGTCTGCTTCTTTAAGGCTATCTGGTTAAGGACTCTTTTCAGGGAAAATGGAATAAGAAAGGTAGGAAACCATAAACAAGGCATACAGGGGCACAATCCTGAGGGAGGAATAAGGGAGGCAGTAATGAGAACCAAAGGTGGCTGATTAATGGGGGGAGGGGTGGGAATATTCCAGCAAGTTTATTTGGGTACCTGCTTCTGGTAAATGAAGGGAAAAATGAGGAAATTGGAACCCAAAATACGTAGAGACAGACCTAAGAAAGCAAAAGTGGAGGCTGACAAGAACTAAACTTGCCAGCCACACTAATTGATAGGCTATCCAGAAACCACAGACACTTCAGCCTGGTCTTTTCATGTGATAAGACTGTAAACGGAGGTGGGGGTTGGAGGTGATTATCCCACACCGTGGGCTGGAAGAGGTGCAGCAGGGGAAGGGGAGAGGGGGCAAAACGGGGGTAGGCAGAAAAGGGTGCAAGAAGAGCCAGTTGTGTGTAAAACTGGGCTGGTCAGTATGCTTGTCTTGCTGAGCCTTTTCCCTGATAACCTTGGTCTGTCTTGTCTTGCATCTTATTAAATCTTTTTTTAGTTGTCTCTCTGTGTACTCTCACTCTCCACCCCATGTACATGTGTGCTGCAAGGGATTCAGGGATGAAGTGCCAGCTAGTGATGAGAGCAATTGTGAGGGGATAGGGTGTCAGCTAGTGGAGTGAGGGGGATGTCTCAGTGCCGGTTACCCATATGGGTGGGTATCTTGGCTTCCAGCTTCTGGCACAGTGAGTGTCCTGAGAACCAGTTACTGTGGGGGAACACTTGTGAGTGAGGGGCAGAGCACTGGTGGCTGTAGCAGGACCCTGGGTCACAGCGCATGTGCCTGGTGGGGGTCAACATCTTATATTCCCCAAATCTGTTGTGCACATGTGTTCACAGGCAAACTTCAGGCTGGACCAGCTGGCAGCACAGGGACCTGTGTGATGGGTATGAGGTCTTGGGATCTGGGCAGGAGTATTAGGTGGAAAGAGGGAGCTGTGGTCACCCCCTCCATGAATGTATGTGTATTTATGAACCTGGAGAGTGTCAAGTGTGTACTAGCAAACCTCTGCCTGCACTAGCAACCTTCTGCTAGAAGAGCAGGACACGTGCTGTGTCTCTGTGGTTGTTTCATGTGAGCCGTCTATGCAGGTTCTGTTGAATGCAGCACTTTGCGGCAGCTGATGAGACAGCTGTGATAGTCTCCTGTGTGTGTGTCCCTGGAATTATATGCTGGGCTTTGCTGCTGTTTCAGCCTGCCAAAGGGAAAGCTGCAGCCGTGTCCCTCAGCCTGGGCAAGGACCCCTTGCTGGGCTCCAGTGGCCAAGCAGGAAGCGGTCCTTGGATAGAGTGGCTGGAAAGGCAACCACTTTTGACATCCTGTAATTATACTTGTCAAATTTTAAGTAAAGATGTCTTCTAAATATTTCTGGTTCTGGCAATGATATTATGCCAGAACCAGAATTTAGTTGTTGGTACTCAGGAGCTGAATGTAAAAGATCTATGTCAGATGGTTTAAGTTCAATGGGGTAGATTATCTTAAATTTCTAAAAAGAAAATTCTGTTGATCTTATAAATAAATAAAGCTTCTTCTGCTTAAAAAAGCTGTCACACAGTGCTGCTTACACTTATATCCCTGGAACTCTATATATTTTTGCCAATGTCTGAACTAAAGCATAGAGTAGACTTGAAAAATAAACCAATTGTCTGTGTTTTAATAGGATTGTATTGAATTTTAAAATCTACCTAAATAGTTTACTGTGGTTTTAAGTGAAAATACCCTGTTCAGCTTGTGCCCAGACAAAAATGTGTTGATATCTGTTATCAGTTTACGGAACATTTACTGGACATTTAGAAATGCTTTCATTCTTGTAATACAGCTGTTTATGTAAGATGTCCTTACCCTCCCTTAGGTAATTTACAGAAGTTATTGTATTTGACTTTTGTGAGAGAGTATCATGATCCATTCTCTGTCTTGATTTAAAATGTTGTATTTTCCTTTGATGTGGAAACCTTTTGCTGTCTAGACTGCCAGGAAGATCTGGTGGTCTGTTGCTCTGTTCTAATGGATCAGGAATTACACTGTTGCATGCATTTTTGTTGTTAGATCTATTTAAGTTGATAGATTTGGTTAGTCTTACTCTTCTTTCTTTCCTTGCAGCCGATTTATTTTGCACATTCCAAGTGAAGAGAGAGATAATGCAATCAGAGTCTGTTTTCAGATTGAACTTGCCCATTGGTTTTACTTGGATTTCTATATGCAAAACACACCAGGATTACCTCAGTGTGGGATAAGAGATTTCGCTAAAGCTGATATCCTTTTTTACTGTGATTGTTTTCCGTCTTGGTGGCTAATATGTAAACTGAATATTGTTAATGAAATATCATACTCGCAGCAGGAAAATGTCAGTTTGTGTTAGTGATTATAAGTTAGTATTGCTACCTGTGTGACTTTTACCTGTAAATTGCTTCCAAAATTTTGTGGCATCCACAAAAAGAGATGTTTCTTAGACTGCTAAAGAACTATGGGAAATAGGCAATTTCTGATCTTTGATTTTTCTTCATGTTTGCATTGTGGCAGATGAGGTGGGTTTCAGAGATGAGCTGTTGGAGCTCTTCATGGTGTTCTGGCTCCTTAATTTAATCCCCTTCTAAGTAAATGGTGACATTAATGCTAATATAGCTGAGGGTGGTATGTGTTCCCCCAGTGGTATGTATTTGTTGGAAGTACTGGTGCTTGTTCCTACAAAGCAGAAAACAGAAACAATTCTGTTGATAGGGGAGAGGATGCATTTATTCTGAATTCATATGTTTGGCTTCTGCTTTTTTAATTGCTTACAAGGGCCACTGGAATGTGCACTCCTTGCTGGAGGAGAAACTTCTGGCTTTCCTCCAGCAACTGTTTGAGTTTTAAACTTTTCCTGTATGTTCTTTATGTGAAATTGGAGTTTTGCTTCTAACTTTCATGGTAGTGTTGTTTGTGGTTTCATTGCACAAAATACTTCACAATATTATTATCTGTGGTTTCACTACACAAAATCTCTGTTTGAAAACTAATATTTACTTTTTGAAAAACTACAGTATGTATTTTAACAATAAATGTAAAAATATGCTTTTTTGTTGCTCAATATGTTGTAGTTATTTTTTATTTTAGGTACGGTTTTAATTATAAATATATTTTCAGACTGAAAAAATTCTTCTGGTAATTGTTAGCAGGGAAGGAAACATACAATGTAATTGATGCTATTTGTTCATTTCACAGAATCAGCTTGGTTGGTAAAGACCTTTTAAGATCAAGTCCAACCATTATCCCAGCACTCCCAAGTCCACTACTAAACGGTGTCACTAAGGGCCTCGTCTGCATGGTTTTTGAACACTTCCAGGGACAGTGGTTCCACCACTGCCCTGGACAGCCTGTTCCAATGCCTGATCACCCTTTTGGCGAATAAATTTGTCCTGCTATCCATGCTAAACTTCCCCTGGTGCAGCTTAAGGCCATTTCCTCTTGTCCCATTGCCTCGTACTTGGGAGAAGAAACCAGCCACCTCCTCACTCCATCCTCCTTTCACGTCCCCCCTGAGCCTCCTCTTCTCCAGACTAAACACAACCCTTCCCTCAGCCATTCCTCATTGTGCTCCAGGTCCTTCACCAACTTGTTACCCTTCTCTGGACCTGCTCCAGCACCTCAATGCCTCTCTTGTATTGAGGGCCCAGAACTGAACACAGAATTCAAGCTGCAGCCTCCCCAGTGCCCAGTACAGGTCACTGCCCTGGTCCTGGTGGCCATGCTATTTCTGATACTGGCCAGGATTACACTGACCTTGGCTACCTACCTGGGTTTTGTGGTTTAAACCCAGATGGCAGCTAAGTCCTGTACAGCCACTTGCTCATTCCCACCCCTGTTCCCCTGCACCCTGTGTGGGAGGGGGAGGAGAACTGGAAGAATTTAAAACCTGTGGGTTGAGGTAAGTGCAGGTTAATAATTGAAATAAAGTAAAATACAGTGCTAATAGAAATAATACCAATAGTAACACTACTGATAACAATAGGGAACAACAGAAAAAGAGAAAAGAAAGCTCAGAAAATAGCAATGATGCACAATACAATTGTCTGCACCCCCTGACAGACCACTGACCAGCCTGATGTGAGCAATGATCTGTCCCTTCCAGGTGACTTCCCCCCAGTTTATATACTGGGCATGATGTGATGTGGCATGGAATACCTCTTTGGCTAGTTTGTGTCAGGGGTCCTGGCTCTGCTCCCTTGTGGCTTCTAGTTCCCCTCCCCACTGGCAGAGCATGAGAGACTGAAAAGTCCTTGATCAGAGTAAGTGCTACTGAGCAACAACTAAAGCGTTGGTGTCTTATCAACATTGCTCTCAGACTGAAGCCAAAACATAGCACTGTGCCAGCTACTGGGAAGAAAAATAACTCTGTCCCAGCTGAAACCAGGACACTGGGCACAAGCTGGCTCATGTTCAGTGGCGTCAGTCATCACCCCTAGGTCCTTAGTCACTGAGCAGCTTTCCAGCCACTTCTCCAAGCCTGTAGCAGTGCATGGGGTTGTTGTGGCCCAAATGCAAGACCTGGCGCTTTGTCTTGTTGAGCCCCATATCAATGGCCACAGCCCATTGATCCAGCCTGTCTAGATTCCTCTGCAGAGCCTTCTTATCCTCCAGCAGATCTACACTCCCACTAAGCTTGGTGTTGCCTCCAAACTGAGGGTGCACTTAATCCTCTCATCTAGATTGTCAATAAAGATATTAACACTGGTCTCAATACTAAGCCGTGGGGGATACTGCTAGTGACTGGTCACCAACTAGGTGTGACATCATTCACCACTTCTCAGCCATCAGCCAGTTTTTTACATGGTGAAGAATCTACCTCTCCAGGCCATGGGCAGCCAGTTTCTCCAGGAGAATGCTGTGGGAGACAATGGCAAATGCTTTACTAATTTCCACAGCCTTTCCCTCATCAACCAGGCAGGTCACCTTGTCATAGAAGGATATCCGGTTGGTAAAGCAGGACTTGCCTTTCATGAGCCCATGATGACTAGGCCTGATCCCTTCGTTTTCCCACATGTGCTTTATGGTCTCACTTGGAATCATCTGCACCATGACGTTCCCTGGCACTGAGGTCAGGCTGACGGGTCTGTAGTTTCTGGGATCCTCCTTCCTGCCCTTTTTGTAGAGAGGCACCACGCTGGCCAGCCTCCAATCCTCTGGTACCTGCCCACCAGACCAGAACTGCTAATGCATGATGGAGAGTGGCTTGGTGAGTTCCTCCAGCTCACATTTGCCAGAAATATTTCTGCTGCAGTATTGTATTTTTAAGTACTCTGCTATGGAATATTTTTATTTGGTAATAATAGTTTTATATGTAGCATACAATATTATACTTTTACTAAGGGCTTGTAAATTTGCTTTCAGGGTTGAGTTACAAAAGTTGTTCATGCTTTCTCTGCACAGTGAGTTTTGGTGAAGTGTATTAGAATTCAAATCTCTGTAAGTTGTTACCTTTAAAATAATGTTTTTACATAGTAAATACATAAATACAGATTCTGTTCTGTAGTATAACAAGAGATTATGGGAAAAATTTACCTCTGCTTCAAACATGAGATGAAACTGTATTTTGTCTTTAAAATGAAAAAGTTCAAAATAACTGTCACATGGATACTATTCCTTCAAAATTAGGGGAGGCATTCCTTCAGACAAGTCTTGCTCCATCTTTTTTATTTTCTTCTTTAATTGTTTTGTATTAGAATTACCAAATTGCTTGATGCTTTCTGACCTTTAGAGTTGGTAATGGGTTATTCATAATATTTTTTACTTCCAAGAAAATATATCTTGTGAACAATCAGGGGAGGGAGTGCTGTTATTGCAAATGTTGAATCAGTATCTCTTGTATGTCTGCATGTGTTTTGAGACTGGATGCTTAAGTTCATTTTCCTTAACATGCTGCTGTACTCTTCAATCACTGCCCTTTTTTACTGCCTCAAGGTGAAGACGTACAAAAGGTTTTAGACGAGTGGAAAGAATACAAAATGGGAGTACCAACCTATGGTGCAATTATCCTCGATGAAACGCTTGAAAGTGTGAGTACAGAAATAGCTGTAAAGGGCTGGAGGGAAGGATGGCATATGCTGGCAGAAGTAATCTTATTGTTGCTTGCATTTTTTCATCTGGAGTTAAAAATAAGTGCTTCAGCTTCACAAAGACCTGACAGTTACTTGACACTGTTGAGTGTGTACAGAAATATATGGGAGACAATAAACACACTTTCACTTGGTTTTCACTTTCCACTTTTTTTTCTTATTATTTATTTAAAAATAAAAGTTTTGTTTCATTTTTATTCGGAGTTGCATGACCCTAGAAAAGAAAGTTACAGTTCTTGCTAGAACACAGGTTCCTTCCTCCAGGCTAAAGTATCATTTTGGTGAAGGGAAGAGATCTAACAGAAATTGGTTAGTATAGTAGGTGTTTGACAGTTGCATTCCCTTGCATTTTGCAGGTTCTTTTGGTTCAGGGCTATTTAGCAAAGTCTGGTTGGGGATTTCCAAAAGGGAAAGTAAATAAAGAAGAGGCTCCTCAGGATTGTGCTGCTAGAGAGGTAAGCTGTTTTTTATCCCCATAAATTTAATCTAAAGAAAATTTTGCTGAGAGCAACAGTGTATTGGATGAAAAGCCATTTTACTTAGATTCCTCTTTAATCAACTCATGTAAATAGTGTGTATTCTTGCAGAAGTCTTACACTAGAGCTTTTAGTGCTTTTCTGAGTTCTAGAGTGATAATCAAGGGTATATGGTTATATAATTTTAAATCACTGTCAGTGTTTTTGTTTTGCACTAACTTGTTAAGTGAGTACTATTTTTAAAGTTCTTTGCTGAACTATGTACTTTTAAGTATTATTTTTTGGTGCTTTGGAAATCTTACGTACTTTGTGGATTTTGGAATATTAATTTTAAGGGCCACCATGACTGTGAAAAGGTAGAACAGGAATTTTGTTTATGTACACTGGGCTATGTAAAGAGGCTAAAGAGTTGAGTTGGAAGTTGTAACAGATTAAGCAAGAATTGTGAAGAACTTTAGTTTCCTATTTGTCAGTGACGTAGAAACAAGGATCAGTGTGTATGGAAAATAAAACCTGAAAAATAATCTGTGGGATTTATGGCCGCTGGAGATCTGGATAGATAGTGAAGCTACATATTAAAAATAGCCTGTAAAAGAATATTTCTGGTATAAACTCAGTGTTCATGTAACCTAATGCATCCAGAATTTTTGAGAGGGAATATTAAGATAAAAGTAGTAAGATGCATTAGTTTTCTTCATGGTTGGACTGAACCAGTATCTGAGAAATCATAGATTTTTATTTTAAATATACCCATCAAAATGCATGAATGAAAAAAAAAACATATTTATGATTCCCTGTTGGTGCTTTCTATACCACTCACATATTTAATATGGACTTTGAAGAGCAAAATAAGGCATTATATCTTAACATTGCATTATTATGTAATGAACACACATGAAATACGTTTTCATGTTAGCAGTTACTGATGTCTGAGTGTAGGACACTAAAAACTGATGATGAAAAATTGATGTGCCAGTAAAACCTGTCTAGAATTTGAAGATGTTTTTACTCCCCAAATAGTTTTTATTGTGAATAAGATTTCCAAGCATCCGGCAGCATGGAGGAGCAGCTAGAGGCTCTCCATCCATATTAATTAATTACTACATGAAGGTGTAATAGAGTAGTTTTAACTTTTATAACAGGTCTGTCTGCTTTAAAGAAATGTAAAGAACATAGAATCTTAGATTCTTTTTCAATTATTGAGAGTATATCTGTGTGTAAAGGCTTGTTTTCCCCACCAGTGGCCTGCTTTCATGGATAGATCTGAAAAATAGTCATTCCTTCTCTTGTGGTGGTAGGTTCTGAAAGAAAGAGTCTGAATATGCACACTGATTTCATAGAATCATCTACATGTTTCTCAGGTGTTTGAAGAAACTGGGTTTGACATAAAAGATTATATCTGCAAAGAAGAATACATTGAGCTGCGAATTAATGATCAGTTAGCCCGCCTGTACATCATTCCAGGAGTTCCCAAGAACACAAAATTCAACCCCAAAACTAGAAGGGAAATTCGGGTATGTGTTAATCTCATTTTAATCTGTAGAAACTTGGTGTTACAGAGCTTGATTTTTAAACATAATGGTCTGTAAAATAATGGAACTTCCAAGCCAGATGAATACCTCTAATACAAGGTAGAAATGGTATCTTTGCATTGTAGGGTATTGTCAATTTCTTGTGAAAGAAGCAAAGACTAGAGTAGCAGACCTGTTGGAAACTTTGTTTCTGATATCCATAATTTTGAATTTTGCTTATCTTCCTTGTATTGAAGTTCAGTTTAAAACTTCCCCATATTTTCATGCAGATGGTGCTACTGAACTGGGTATCTGCCTTTCTAGGGCATCTGCCTTCCTAAATAGGAAAAGGTACTTGTAGTTGACTAGACAGGATTGTCTTAATTTGTTGCATTAGAGACCTGTTTCCAAGATGCAAATTAAAAGATGATGAACTTTGTGGTTTTTTAATTTTTTTTTTTTTAAAAGCATCCCACTTTGTGTAACAGTGACCATCTGTGTGGGATGATGAAGAGTTCTTACAGTGACAGATTTTTGTGTCCCTGCTGAAGTGCTGTCTTCACCTGATCTAATACAAAGGGGCATGCCATTTTTGTGTTCCCCTATAGAACTATATTGAAAACCAGTTCAGCTTGTAACTTCTTTACATATTACGCATTTTATCTGGACTTGGGGTTTTGGGGCTAGGTTCTGTAACAGAAAAGCTCATGTAAGTTCTTTTATACTGTATATTCAGAATTCCTGATTTTGTTCCCCATTCTGCTAAGTATATAGCCTTTATAGGTAAAATAATGTAGAAATTGTAATGAAAATCCTGTCTTTTACCCATGTTTTTCTCTTTTAAAACAAAACCTGAAACTTACTCTGCAAACTTATTCCCCTTCTTTCTCATAATTTTTGAACAGGTGTAGGCGGTCTGGTTTTGGTGGCATTTTAAATAAGACCAGCAAAAATTGTAATGGCTTTAGAAGTTATTGAAAGCCTCTACCTTTATTTATGGCATTAAGTGTCAGTGATTTGGTTGGTGTTTGAAACCCTCATTCTAAAATTAGTTGCTGGGTAACACCTTTAATATTTTAAGTGCTGTATCTTTCAATGAGTATATGCTGTACCATCTGTTACTCTGTATTAGAGGTCAGGAGAATGACTCCATTGTTAATTAACCTTTTGTGAAAAACCCTGATGTGGTCCCTTAATTAAAGTCTTCCACTACAGTTTTTTAATTAATAGAAATAATTGGTTGATACATATTTGTAACATTCTGTAAGACTACAGTAGTGGGTATTTTCATGTTACTTCTTGTTCTTCTAGAATATTGAGTGGTTTTCCATTGACAAATTACCATGCCACAGAAATGACATGACCCCAAAGTCCAAGCTGGGTTTAGCACCTAACAAATTTTTTATGGCAATTCCCTTCATCAGGTATGTTTGAAATGAGGCAAAGGCTGGGCCAGTGCCTTTCAGACAACTTTAATTTCTTTAGATTTGTTTTGTAGTAAGTAGGTCTTGCCGCACTTCTCCTTGCTCACAGACCACTGAGGGAATGGATTTCCCGAAGGAATGGAGATTCCTCAGATAGTGACAATGGATTTTCATCTACAGGGAGCACACTCTCCAGGCCCAACTTGGAAAAAGCTAGGTAAGAACCAGGTCAGTTTAATAACTCTATATACTTTATATAAAATATTGTTCATACAAGTTGCTTGTCCTTTTTCTCAGAGTATTTGTGTTTCAGTATGTCATGGGTTGACCCTGGCTATATACCAGGTGCCTACCAAAGCTGCTCTGTCATTCCCCTCCTCAGCTGGACAGGGGAGAACAAATATCACAAAAGGCTTGTGGGTCGAGATAAGGACAGGGAGAGATCACTCATCAGTTGCTGTCATGGGCAAAGAAAGACTCATCTTGGGGAAATAGTTTAATTTATTACCAATCAAATCGTATGAAAACTCAAACCCAATCTTAAGAACACCTTCCCCCCACCCTTCCCTTCTTCCTATGCTTAACTTTACTCCCTATTTCTCTAACTCCTTCTCACCCAGTGGTGCAGAGGAACAGGGAATGGGGCTTGCAGTCAGTTCATCACATTGTCTCTGCTGTTCCTTCCTTCTCAGGGGTAGGTCTCCTCACTCTCTTCCCCTGCTCCAGCATGGAGTCCCTCCCAGAGGAGACAGTCCTCCACAAACTTTTCCAGAATCCTTCCCACAGGCTGTAGCTCTCCACAGACTGCTTCAGCGTGGGTCCTTTCCATGGGGTGCAGCTGTTCAGGAACAGGCTGCTCCAGCGTGGGTCCCTGCAGGGTCACAAGTCCTGCAGCAAACCTGCTCTAGCGCAGGCTCCATTCTTCATGGGGCCACGGTTCCTACCAGGATCCTGCTCCATTGTAGGCTTCCCATGGGGTCACAGCCTCCTTTGGTCATCTGCCTGCTCCAGCATGGGGTCCTCCATGGGCTGCAGGGGCACAATCTGCCCCACCATGGTCTGTACCACAGGCTACAGGAGAATCTCTGCTTTGGTGCCTGGAGCCTGCTCCCCCAGCTTCTTTACTGACCTTGGTGTCTGCAGGGCTGCTTCTCTCTCATGTTACCAGTCCTCTCTCCAGCTGTAGTTGCTCTTGCACAGTATCTTTTTTTTCCTTCTCAAATGAATTATCTCAAAGGTGCCACAGCTATCACTGACGGCCTCATTCTTGGCCAGTAGCAGATCCATCTTATTTCTGGCTGGCACTGGCTCTGTTGGACATGGGGGGAAGCTTAGGGCATGTTCTCACAGAAGCCACCCCTGCAGTACCCCCACTATCAAAACCTTGCCACACAAACCATATATACAGTAATAGAATGTGTTAGTAAAGAAAAGTAAAATTACAGGCATATCTCATAGGACTGTAAATAGGATAAGAAGCTAATTAATGTCATGATACCACCTTTTTGGTAAATTCACATGTCAAAACTGATTCTAGAGTCACATATATGGGAATTCAAAAACCAGAAGCTAGAACACATAGGTAACTTCCAGTGTGTCAAGTTCAGTGATTTTTTGCACTTCCACAGAGGAAAAATAGGATATTTAAAAGTAGGTCTTTCAAGTACCATCAGAGGTACCTAGCCAGCTAAAATCCTGTGGGAGTTGGTAGGGGAGCAGATGCTGCTGCCTTTTGATTCAGCTGAGTGAAAAGTGGTAGAGCAAACTTTAAAACCTGTAGGACCGAAGAGAATGCTACGCTGCAGTAATTAGACAAACACTGACAACAACAGGACAAATGCTAACATGAACCTAATCTGCTGTTAGTGCAGAACATAGGTTTCCTACCAGCAGGCAAAACAAAGCTGCATGAAAGCAGTGAGCATTATTACAGTTTCCACTTCTAGGTTACTTAAGCTTGTCTTCCAGGTTGGTCTCAAAAAGCAGAAAATTCTTTCATACTATTTTTTCAGCTGCCAATAGGTTTGAAGTTGTGTTATATACTCTGTCCCAGTTTCAGCTGTAACAGTTATTTTCCTCCTTCTTAGTAGCTAGTTCAGTGCTGTGTTTTGGCTTTAGTCTGAGAACAATGCTGATAACACACCGATGGTTTAGTTGCTGCTGAATAGCAACCTACCCTGATCAAGGACTTTTCAGTCTCTCATGCTCTGCCAGTGGGGGGGGGGCACAAGAAGCTGAGAGGGAGCAGAGACAGAACCCCTGACCCAAACTAGCCAAAGGGGTATTCCATACCACAGCATGTCATGCTCAGTATATAAACTGGGGAGAGTTACCTGTAAGGGGCTGCTTGCTGCTCAGGTTGGGCTGGGTTATCAGTTGATGGTGAGCAATTGTATTGTGCATCACTAGTGTTTATTGTTATTTTTCTTCCCTTCCCTTTTTAGTTTTATATTCCCTCCCCTTGTTATTTCCCTTATCATTATTAGCGGCAGTAGTAGTTGTTTTATATTATACTTTAGTTACTGGACTGTTCTGATCTCAACCTGTGGGGTTTATGTTCTTCTGATTCTCCTCCCCATCCTGCCCAGAGGAGGGAGTAAAGGGAGGTGAGCAAGCTGCTGCCTGGTGTTGAGTTACCAACTGGGCTTAAACCACGACACTCTCTTTTCCTGTACCAGATCCAAACTTCGCTGCAATCAGCAGATGTTTACAGATGGCTTTTCAGGAGAGCAGTGTGTGAAGCCAAAACAGCCACAGAAGCCATATAATCATACTGAGATGGCTGAAGTTTTGAAAATAAAGGTAAGCTGTCTCATTAGCAAACGTATGTATCTGGACAATTTAAAACAGATGTCTTTGTTCAGAAGTATTACTCTCTGGCTTGAGAATACCGAGTTTTGTCACCATAGCATGCAAAAAAAAAAAAAGCGGGGGGTGGGGGAGAAAAATTTTGGGGATCCTGAGATTTATCTGACATTAGAGGTGGTGGGTATCAGGTGGTTGTTGTGTTGTTTCAGGTATAGATAGTAATTACTACTCACCATTTTGGTGTCCTCCACGTACCCTTTTGAAATATTTTGGGTACCACTACTGTGTATGTATCAGTGTATGGGAACTCACTGAGCCGAATTTGTTGTGTAATGCAGTGTCTGTAATAGTGTAAGAGAGACTGAGTAGCAGCTGGTGACGCTTTGTAACTTGAGTGCATGTTCAGTTAATTCCAGTGTGTTCCAGCTTGTCTACAAAAGATGCCTTTTACATATTTTGAGGTTATTTGGAGGACAGATTTTACTGGTAAGTGTTAGTGCAGTGATGTTCAATGCTGCCATTTAAACTCAACTCTTTATTACATTTTGGACTTAATAGCAGAGTCAGTGCTTGAGGAGCAATGGCAGAAAGCAGTATCAAGACATTCCCAACCAAAAGAAGCGAACAAATGGAGTCCATAGCCAACCAGTTAAGCCAAATCATACCTTGGTAAGAAACGTGTGGTGGGTGTCTCATTAACAGGTTCCAGTAATGCTTAACAAATGTTTAGGCCAGTGTCCTGCTGAAAAAGAGCACATATCTATCACAAGTATATTTGATCAGAATATTTGGTATGTGTTTAGAAATATGGTATTTCTTACATTGTATGCATATACATCTCTAGACAAGCATAGTATAAACTTCAGAGTTCACATTTTGGAAGTAAAGACTTGTTACAGCAGTTAAAAATTTGCCAGCTGTTTTAGTAGACCATAAGCTTTCCAGATTCTTGTCAGGTAACAGCCTGCTGTGGTGTGTCATAAGAAGTCACTGCAGTGTATGTCTTTTTTTATTCACATAGGATATATTATTGTAAATACAGAGTTTTGTTATGCAATATTTAGATACAAAGTGGTAATGCATGCTTATTGTTTCCCTTTCTAGCAAAAATGTTATGATACAGACTTGACTTGAACTGCAGAATCTCATAGAATTTTTTAATCATACAGTAGAACTACAGCAGTTTGTATATTCCAGTATGACATTCTTGTTTTGTTACCTTTTCCCTGCAGTAACTAATTGTCTTTGTCCCCGCAGTTCTGCTGGCTGGGAGAAGACTCGCTGAGATATCTCTCTTTTTTAAAATACAATGTCTATTTCACACAGACACTGATACCTACCCTCTCTAACCCTTCTTTATGGCTCTCCAATTCTACTTTGTTGACTCTTGTGCAGCAGTGAGCCTCAGTTCTCCATACAGCTCGGCTGGCTCATCCAGGCTTTAGTTTTGCTTGTTTACAGGCTGTAAACTAGATTCTTCCCATTAGGGCTTGTGGTTATTACCTTCTCTCTTTTTCATGTAAGAGTGCAGAAACCATAAATTCTTGTCCTGTAAACCCCTCAGTGTAGCAAGAAATGCTTAGTTGTGTTTGGGTTTGAGAATAAAATGTGAAAGAATTGACTGCCCAGAAATTTGGCTGTATAGGAGAAAACTGGCAGGGGAATCTGTAGGTTCTTGAGGGAAACAAGTAGAACTGTTAATACTCCACAGTCGCATTGTAGGATCTTTACAGACTTTTCTAAATACTTCTGTGGTGTTTCATTTGCATTTTCATGATTGTCAGTCTTTTGAAGTTTAAGTATTTCATGTCCCTGTGATAATTTTCTAATACAATTTGGAGGCCAGGGAACTCTTAATTCACACAGTGTGCAAAGTGCCATACTTTTCTCTGTGTACTTACAGCAGCATACCTAGGACTAAAACTGAACTCTTCCCTGGAGAATTCCAACTTTGTGTCTGTAATGCATGCTAATTTAATTGGCAGTAGTAGTGTGTTTGCACATGTATTCCCCTTGCTTTCTGGGACATGTCGATTGAAGAAAGGTCTTGTGCATGTGCAACTTCTATTCCGCACCTTCATATGCAAGACCTTTCCAGCTTAAAAACATTTAGAAAGCACTCAGAATTTTCCCTGAAAGTCTGCATTTTAGAAAATATTTGTTGACTGTTAAAAGGCTGCATGCTTCTGAAAGTCTTGTAGACTTGAAGCATGCTTACTAGATAAAGTGACATGACAGAATTTGTGCTGAGTTATATGTAACATAATTCACACACCAGGAGATACATGAAAGTAAAGGTAACCAGCATGCCTTTTAGGTGATGTTTAAGCTATACCCCAAGAAATAGAATGCCATTTCTTTATGAAGTGTGTAATGTACGGTCATTCTTTCAACCAGAAATGTGAAAAAAGGCTTAATCCAAGAAGACTTCAAGATAACTTTGAAACAGGCAAGTGCAGTCTGAATTTTCATCCATTGTCATGTATTACAGGCTGAGGGCACCTGACTAATAGTGGTTGTGGGTTTTTCCTTGTATGCTATCCTACCAAATGCCAAATGTTATAAAGCTGTATTATTTTTAAGGCAGTGTGAGTTGTTGTGGGCTGGTTTAGGGTTTTTTGGTGGTTGTTTGGTTTAAGTTTAGTTAACTTTGTATGCTGTTTCATGTTGCTTTTGCAAGTCTTCTCCTAAATTATGAAGACTCAGATAAATCTGGTGGCTGAGTGAAAAGTAACTCAAAGCTGTTTTAGGAAAATAGCATCTGATTCAACATAATGCTGGTAATTGAGTGTTGGATCATGGCTTTCTGTCCCACTAGTAACTAGCTGCAGTTGGCATTGGACTACTCTGGAGAGTGCTCAGAAAATGGGGCCATAATTCTGTCCTCCTTATTAAGGAATAACTTGGAAAAATCAACACCTGTGGGCAAAGCTGTCTGTTAAAAGTGTCCCCAAATTGCTGTGACTTGGAAAATTTGTTCTAACCACTGGATGACTTATAAATATGGTTGAGATACCTTCTCCTGTTTATGAACAGACATAAAAATTTTATCATAAGTACTGAGTATACATTTGAGGTATGGCTTTGTATTGTTACTGATAGTTTTACTGATAACTATGTGTTTAATATTTGTTTCATGCTATCTTCTCTTTAAGCAGATGCAGCATATGAGATGTGTTGTTCCATTGAAGATCCACTGACAGAACAAGTGGACAGACAATCTGTGGCATGCAATGGCCATTACAAATTTGCTTTCTCATCAAGAGCTTTCTTGAGTTTCAAGTTTGACCATGATGCCATAATGAAAAGTTTTGACCTCTGACAGCACACTTATTAAGAACAAAAATCAGACTTGCCTGTTGCAATTGAGGTTTTTTTTTATCCAGCCTTACTCTTTCTCAGGATTTTTTTTGTTTTATTTTGTTTGGTTTTAAATGCAATGCAGGGACTGACTGGTGGTTTGGAAGGGTTTGTTCTCTTTGTAGTATGGGAGTGGCATAGTCAACTGTTGCACTTTAAATGCAGTATAGCCTTTGTCCACGGAAGTACCTTTCCAGTGTTCAGTTCACTTGTTCCTAGCTGTGCATTAAAGGGCATTCTTTTTTTTTTGTTGTTGTTATTAAACTTGCCAAGTCTTTTGTAGAATGTCACTGATTTTAATTTTTTTTAACTGTTAAGAGTATACCAGCTTGCGAAACTTCAACTGCTCTGATGTAAATTATTGGACCCATTAAGTCATTTTGTGTAGTACATTGCAATATTACAGCAGTGGCAATGAAACTACTTGATTCTCACAGGACTCCTTTGTCCTAGTGATTTTGAAACCAAGTTGCACATTTCAAACCTAGCCTCAGCCTGTCATCCTTTCTCTGTCCCAGTTGCTTGCCCAAAGTAACTTCTTTCCTGCACATGGATAGGTTCTGATGGGTGGCAATCAGTATTTGGAGCCAAATGTATAGCATGTTGACTTCTTCTACCTACTCTGCCTCTGTCTTAAGTAAAGATACATTCTTTACTTAAGGGAAGAATGGCAGAACTTAGCTGTTCAAAGTGTCTAGCTTCAACTCTTCTGCACTGTCCCCGGCTGGGTAAGAAGTTGTGAAATGTTGTTATCCCAGTTGCAGCCACTTTCAGGAAAGCAAAGCTTAAGCTTTGTCTGTGAGAGGTTACTTGTGTAGAGTTTATACTGAATGTAAATAAGCCTCTGTACATCTCGCTGAGGAGGAAGGGAGGTGCATGGATAATAGAGTCATTGTGTGACACTAAATGGCTTAATCAGGCTTGCAGTAACTATTGTAAGGGTGTCCAATATTGTATTCTATGCTGTTGTCCTCAGTTCTCTTGTGTAGTGTATGCTCTGTATATATCCAGTAGTATTGAATTGCACTGGCAGTTAGCATTTGAATGATGTAGCCTCAGTTATTTTCAGCTACAAAGCTCTCTTTGTTAAAAATATTAAAGACTGGGGGGAGGAGAATGACACCTCAGAATTGCGGTGACAAATGGTTAAATCGCCTTCGTGATCCAAGTTAAGGGGTTCTGAACATGTGCTTTGCAGTTGAGAGAAATGCACTGAAATAATCTGTCACTGCAGCTTGTGGTAGCAAGCATGTTGTCCTGGATTTAAAAATGGACTTTTCTCTAAAATAACCTTGAGTAATTAGTAACTTCATAGGTTGAATGAACTACACCCTTATCACAGTGTATCGCTCATGCACTGTGTCTTTATGCAATTTGTGTCATCAAAAAAAAATAAATCCTGGTCTTCCTTCAACCACCCTACTTCATCTACCGTACCTAATCTGTTAACTAGTGCTTTTCCTCAGAAATAGCTTTAGAACTGTCTCCTGGTTTATTTACTTGCCTGGCACCAGGTGGTTTGGGACTCTTAATACTGTAATAATCTTGGTGGTAGGAATGCTGGACTTCTGTATCAGGCAACAGGAGAAACAGACTGCAGCATTTCCTCCTTCTGGCAGACAAGAGTCCTGAGGGCCTTGTCTTTCAAGACCAAATGGTGAAATAGCTCAATCTAGCTTTGTCTCACTTTGTAACAAAAAAAATATAAATTCCAAAGGCTGTTTAAAACAGTAAATGGCATAAGGCAGTAATTGAGAAGGTGGGATAATGCTGGAAGAGGTTTCAGCTTCAGGTGAAGACTAATCTTTAGTTACTTCTTCAGTGCAAGTAGTTGATTTCCCAGCAAAAGTGCCTTTACTCATGGTGAGGCAGAAGTTTATATTCATATCCTTAAGCTGCTACTGCCTGTGGAGTTAATAGGACTCTCCTAAGGCATGATTAAATATCAGGCTGTGGAAATCTTTAATAAATAAGTTGACATTTCAGATAAATTAGTTACTTTTCATCTAGTGTTCTGTAAATAAAGGGGATGCTAATGAAACAGTGAATTTGGAGTTTCTGTCAACTGTTTGGGAAATCAGGTCCCAGACAAAATCTGTTGAATGAAGCAAGTGTGTCCTATAAAAAGGAAATGCTGCCTGCCCTCTATATTCACTGGGTCGTATTTTTTTTTTCTTAGTGAAAGATTGGTTCAGTATAAGAGAAATTGGTTGCTTCATGAAGCAATCCAAAGCGGGATTTATACATGTCATGATTTTAGTAAATCTAGCCTTAATGTGAGTTGCAAATAAATGTGATAAATATGCAATAAATTTTACTTTTTTTGTATAAGGGTACTCTTTCTTGTTGTAGCATTGCTTTCTGCTTTCTCAGTAAGATTTTTAATAAGTGTGGTGGCATGTGATCTAACTTATGGGTTCCATTATGCCCTGCACTGTGAACTTTTTAAATTGTTTACTATTGTTCATGTTGTTTTTATTTCGCCATCCTTTTATAATTACTTCTGAGTTCAGGAGTACAGTTTACATTATCCTCTGGAAAACAGTGAAGAAATAACAACTGAGATACAGAATTTAGTTCTTTGAGGTTTTATTTTATGGGAACTAGACACAGAGAAACAACTGTGTGCATGTCAAACTGGAGAGTTGATATCAAGATACTTGAAAAACAAATATTTCTCAATTTAGAAATGCTTGCCTGTATGGGATTATTGAGATTATAAATGATCACACAGTATTCCTGAAATTAAAGAATTTGTGGAATAAACAAACATTTAACAAAAAAACTACAAATGTGTGGGTGCTGGGAATTTAGTTAGTACTACAGAAGCTACCTGCTTTACTGTGAGATTTTTAGCACTGTCCTTAACAGAACAATTTGATCTCTGAACTCAGACTGAAGAGTCATCTGCCTGATGGAATGATGTACGTTCTGTGCTGAAATGCTGTTAACTTCCACTGTCTGACCAGCTGACATGCATGCTTTTGAACGTAGCTGTGTCTTACACAGTTTGAAGTCTGGAAACAGTGGTACTGGAAAAAAAAAAGGGCAATAGCTTTATTTATTACACAAAACATTTTTTTAATACAAATGTAAATTGTTTAGACCAAACCTGCATAAATAGGCTCAAGTAAGATTTTGGGTCTAGTCACAGTTCCAGACTTCTCTGCTGTGCTCCAACTTTCCTAATTAGGTGTTTTGAGAACACTGCTTGCTGTGTTTTTCCTTCACCTACCTGTGGCTGTTATTAACAATTCCTTTTAAAAACAAAGCAGGCTTCAGGTCTGGATATTCTTAATAGACTTGTTCTTGCATTGTCATTTTAGAGTAAGAAATTATTTTTTTTCAACTTTTGCTTACTGTAGTAGAGTTGCTTTTTTGGATTTGCAGTTCATAGCAGCACTCCTGTCATTTGGTGTGAAGAGTAAGAATCTACACTAAGAATCCAAGCCCTAATGTCCTGTGATACAAGACAGCACTGCTGCTCCATGGGTGACTGGCTTTCTAGTTGTTTGGGCTGTTTAATCCTCACCTGCCTGGACTTCTTTAAAAATTCTGAGCAACAGAATTTTTTTCAGAGGTGAAGTCAGGTGCTTTAATCATTTAAACCAGGAGATTATATTCTAAATGTGTTAGCTCAAAATTATTGAGAACGGGTAGAATAGCCTCTCCTGTGGATTTTGAAATCAGTTTATTTACAGAAATTGAGTTTTGCACTGTAAACGTTAAATCATCTGGTGCTTCTACATGACTTCATAATTTCAGATTTTGTTAATACTTTATTTTGGCTTTTGAAGCAACCAAAATTATTTAAGATAGGGTACATTTCTACAAACTAACTGAAGGTGCTTTTTCAGTAGATCTGGCTTGGAAATATCACTGCTCTTGCACAATAGGTTTTTGTTCTTACACATTTACAGCAATAGTGTAGTTTTGAGAAAGAAAGTAGGCTAAATGCTAGTGTTTGCACTGTTTTTAATCCTGTACATAAGCACTGATAGATGCAGTAGGATTTGTGCTGTGTGTGAATTTCACTGTTTTAACTAAATTGTACAAGGAAGGTATCACATGTAGCAATTTCACTGCCTGTACTCAAGATTGTACAACAGGAAGTATTCTGGATTAGTGGTACTACATTAAAATTAAATACTTGGGTTTTAACTTGTTTTTTTTTTGTTGAAAATTTTAGGTTAAGCTAGACTTAAAGTTTTGTATAGATTCAGTTTTACAGAAACCCTAATCTTTAGATTGTTCTCAGTGCTGGAATACTTCTGGGAAGGAAGGAAGTGTTTTCAGTTCCTCCTTCAGTACTTGCAGGAAAAAAAAAGCTTGTTTTAAGTAATTATCAACATTTCACAGGGTACAGAATGTTTGAATTTGAATAGGTCCACTATGAAATTTACTGACAACACCACTGAGTATTTTGTCACTGTTAAGCCTTTATATTGTTCTCAGAGCAGCCAGCTTCTCATTTCCATTACAGTTCTGTGCCTTTAAGAAAATGATCACAGCATATGGAGCGTGAATAATTTTAAAACAGGGCATCTATAGTTTTTTAAGATAGATCCTGCAAACCCAGTTCTCTGACTCACTTCCCACAGTGAGAAAAACTTACTGTGCAAATTTTTTTCAGCATGCTTGAACAAAATTACTAAATTAACTATATGAACCATTTATATATTACTGGTTGGCTACATACTCTTGTTATGCAGGAAAAGTATACAAAACTGCAGTATTAAGAGCTCTCGGCAAATACTTCTTGTCTATACTTAAAACAGAATCCTTAAGTAACTATACTATGTCTGCATGGCACTGCAGTATGTGGAAGCTGCGCTTCAGTCCTGAGGAGCAGTTTAGCTGGGTTTGCAAGGCAGTTTAACATTAAAAAGCAAAAGAGACTCCACAGAAGGTGGGGTTTTGTTCATGAATTTTGGCATGCTAGACTGCTGTATGCATTCCAGGGCCTAGGCTGGCTCAGGTATTGCTGCCCAAAGATACCACTGTTCTGTGCCGCACTGCATGCCTCACAGAAAACAGGGAGCTGGTTTTACATTACATGGCTTATGTATGAAGGGTTATGTCTTCCTCTTGTTTGTTTAAAGTTCAAGAACTTGATCTATTTTCCTCACTGGTATGTAGTGGCATATCAATGCTAATTAAGTAGAAAGTATGTACAGCTAATAGGGTTAAAACCATGTAAAGTTACAGATTTTACACAATTTCCATTATGTTATCTTGAAGAAAGTAGGTAACTCAACTCTTCAATTTTAGTAAATAAAATCTGTAACTATCTATAATATCTGTACTAAATGCTGTACTAAAGATTGTGATTGTTATTCACTGATTCAGAAACTGAAGCATACTATTTAAGAGACTATGACTAAATTGACATTTTCTTCTATACTGTTATTTTTCTCAAAATTAAATTACTTTATGTATAAACTGACTGAAGTACTGAAGTATGAATATAAACATTGATCAGTGTGAAATACAAAGCCTGTGCTGGTGGTACAGGTTATTCTTTCACTGCAGAGTGTTTAAATGTTGCTTTAAGGCAGTCAGCAGCACTGATTACACACAATGCCAGGAAAAGAAGTATTTTTTAAAGTCAATTTTAAAGGTGCACAAGGGGCCCACCAAACACAAATGAAAGAAAAAAGAATGTTTTGGAGGTACTGGAGAAAAGAAGCACGTGAACTTCATTCAATGCTTTTAAAGTATTTATGAAACAGCAATTTTTTTTTTCTTTGTCTATATAACCTGTTATTCAATGAACTGGATGCATGGAAATAGTTTCATAGATGCCTTTCCATTTTTATAAAGTGTTCATTGAAGCTGTAGTGGGTTTGTAGCAAGTACTAATGTTCTTGAGCTCAGGTAAAACCTATGATCAAATCTGTGGTGAGTTCTTGACAACTTTTCATGTCCCTAGTATGGGAACTTTCCTGATGGTGTCATACCACTTACCTCAACAACATATTGTAGAGAAAGGCACTATAGTACCTTTAGGTAAACCCATTCATCAGTAAGATGACAAGGTATGTTAAAGCAACCCCCAAGGCAAAGAAACAGCATTAGAAATTTATTCAGAATATAAGAACATTTGTAAAATAAGTAGTATAAATGGCTCTGTATAAATAAATGCAGTTTTTACAATTCTACATCAAATAAACATAAAACAGTTATTTTACAGCAGCTAGGAAACTAAAAAGCAGGAACTCATTTAAAGCTAATTCAGTAAGGTGAAGTGTTTCTAGAATTACCATGTTATGGTACAGTATTAAAGAAGGAGAAAATACAAATAAAACCAGTAGAACAATATTGACATTAATACAAACTTAGTAACATGTGCTTTGCAATAGCTAACAGTACATTCAAGCTGGTGAAGACTTACACAGTTAATTAGGAAAAAAGTATTTTTTTCTGAACACACTGTGAAATACAAAATCTCATGCACCTTGGTGACTTAGAAAATTAAATAATACACCCTAAGATAATTAATGAGTGAACAACTTAGGTTCTGTTGGCAAGAAGCATCTATTTTTCTTGCTTTGCAAATATATTACTTATGCAACAAGTGTTAAGTGGGTTGCTGTAACTCAAGGCGATTTGCACTCTTGTGTATGTAGATAGGCTGGTGTTTGTTTCAAGCAGCTGCATAAAAGGGGTTAGGTTTTTGGCATGTATTCTCAGGGTTAGTGCCATTGTTAACAGGTATACTGGAATTGCAGCTGATTGTTAATAACAGTTTTCACGGTAACAGTAAACCTTTTACCACTTCCCTGTTGACCTTTTCCAGTATGCAAGCAAATGAAGTAGAAGCTGCTTGCTTAGGCAAAATACCTGGTTGGTCTGGCAAACCATAGCTACTGCTGAGGCTGTAGAGTATCAATCAGCCTCGCTTTTTCATACAGAAACATTATGGGAGGAAGAGGCAGTGGTTTACATTTACTGGTGATTTATAATTTATTCTAAAACAGTTTCAGAGCATAGCTGGCAGGGAAGACGGTCAGTAAATGTAGTAAAACAATGTTCAGTTGATGCAAAATCAGCAAATTGTTAGGCCTGAAAAAGGCACCAAGGGATACTGCAGCCTTTTAAAGCCTTTAAAGCTAGATGAATTTTTATACTTTCTTAATTTGTATATTTCCTTTAAAGACATGGTGCAATTCAAATGCTTTAAGCTTCATGTTATTAATAGCTTCCCTAGCTACAGAGAAATAGAAAAAATTGAGCCTAAGGGCAAATGCAGTGCAACAGTGGTTTCTAGTCACCTTAAGTGAAAGGTATTTCGCGCAGATAGTTTGAGATGACCTCAAGTTAACGTGGATGTTTCAGATGCAAGAATACAAAACTGCAGCTGCATTTTTGCTACTGTACAAAGGAGGTAAGTCTTTCTGTTTCTTCAGAAACAAGTATGATCAGCTACCATTGAAGCTTTTGGCAAAACCCTATATTCCTGTTGGTGAAAAACTTGCTGGCCAAAAAAGGGTAACACCATAGATAGATGCTTAGGAAAACCATAGAGACAGTAAGAAATCAGTGTGCTTGCTCCCTCACCAGCTGGGTCTGCAAAGATTTCAATTTGCATTTTAAATTAGGAAGTTAGAGAAAGAAGACTGATCACAACCAGTCCCAGGGCACTGCTACCTACAATGTAATTTTGAAATCAGTATTGTCTTAACTTGCTGTAGCAATCAGTCATGTATGATGTTGGCTTTGTAGCAGATACATCAAGATTCTAGAGAAGCAGGGATTGCTACCCTAAGAAGAAAAAAGCAGCTACAGTAATAAGAGATGTGACAAACACCAACAGCTACAGTTTCAGAGGCAACCAACACTTAACAATAACACCATATTCTGAATGCAAATTCGCACAACTATTTTGGCTGCCTGGCCAAACCCAAGAGTACACAAAACCAAGTCCTCTAAAAATACTTCCTTAGTAAGAAATACTTTGTAGTAAGAAATTAAATGAATAAATGAAAGAAGTTACTGTAACTCTAAATACACTAATAAAATTCATGTGCAACTCAACATATAAAGCAAAAAGGATAAACAAATCCTGAAATCAGATTCACTTGAAAACAGAGCCTGAAAATATGAAGTAGAGGTATAACAAAGTAGCAGGCTTTGTTGAATGGACTCTAGTTTGGCATGTTAAATCAAATGTGGAAACTGTTTTATGTACTCAGGTCAAAAAGAAGCAAATTCTGAATGAAACTGGTGCCTCTGTATTTTACTCTGTAGAGAAATCTATCTGATCTACTTTGCTTGATGTTCATTACCATCACAGGCCAAAATTTTCAGTTCAGGCAGTTTGATAATACAGTAATGTGACTTAAAACAATCAGCAGTAACAAAAACTAACCTAAGAAGCTGTATGAAGACTTCACCATTCACATTCTATTTGTGTCTGTATATCCATACACCTACACATTTATAGTTTTGCGCCTATGTATTCAAAATTAAACGGGTACATAACAGGTACCTTTTTTGGTCAGAACTGGTATAAAAAGAAAAGATTCTACCTCTCGATAACAGAAAGCTGTAATAAGCACTATACATGTGACAAAAATGGCACAACTTCTTAAGGAAAACCTTGACTATAATGTAATAGCAAGAAACCCCCAACTGTCTCTCAGAGTAATTGCAAACATAATGCACTATAAACACCAGATTCCCTATAATTTCAACTATTGTGTTGTGTGCAGAGGGAGCACAGGGATTGTGAAAACTCAAATTACCTCCAAACTGCCCAAATTGAAAACTCTGTTAAGAATTACTGTGTGACAGTGTCACCCATGGGACATTTAAAATGGAAGAGAAGCTGTAAGAATACAGACATAATGACACAGACAACATATATAATTATAGCATGATAATTCAGGCACTGCCATTTTACATTGCAAAACAGTCCTTAAGGTTAACACATTATCCCCATAACACCTCTCTGGGATCCCAGAGCAGGTTCTTACTGTGTCAGCATTGAGAGTCAGGGCTTTCAGCATTTCAAGCTACCTAAGTCAGCCTCCAAAAGAAACAAATTTGTAATGGCACTAAGCATCTTTGAAGGAGATGCATTTAAAGTGAAGTTTCATTGGTGTGTGGTCTAGAATTCTCTTCTTCTAGTAAAGCTATTCTTTGTTTGAGCATTCTTACTTGTGTTTCATGTCTCTCCACCATGGCCATCATTTGTGATTCCAATTTCTTCAGCTTATTCTGATGCTTTTTCTTTGCTTTTTCATAAGCTCCTACCAAGTTGCTGTTAGAAATACAAGGCAATACAAGATCATTCAAAAATGGTTGTTCATAGAAAATGCCACAAAAATCTACCCCAAAACACCACTTTCAGGCAATTCCAAAGTTTGGATACTGATCATCTTCCTAAGATTTACTAGTTCTTTAAAATGCATGAGATCCAAACTTTGGTCCAAATCCAGATGAGTGCTAATCACTGACAAGGTGTGTACTGGCCCCCAAAAGACAGAGAAAATAAACTGGTTACTGAAAGCAGTTTTTAACAGAGATCAAAGAGCGAGCCAACTAGAGGCTGCTGGTGATGACTTCCCAGAGTGCGCACAGCGTCAGGACACACAGAATGGCATCTTGTGCTAATCTGTCAACTGCTAAGTATCTTCTGTGCCTCCACTTTGACTCATCAGGAAAGCTGGAGATGGGTACTGCTCCTCACCACATGGGCTTTAAGTATGATTTATTAATGAAAACTGCATTGCGAACAAATAGGTTTCTTGCAGGAAGGGCAGCTACACTTCATCACATTCTCAGTATATTCAAACACAGTCCCAGTAAAAACTACTGAGTGAGCAATAAAATTTAAGTGTGATTATCAAAGCCAGTTTATTAATAAAGAGACTGGAGCCAAAGAAAAGGGAGCAATTTTAACCAAAATAAGAGATTCATAATCTGAATAAATGGAGTTTTTTGTTTAATAAAATACATTTACTGGTACCTCAGTTAAGATTAAACTATTTATTTCTGTTCCTCTGTTCTTAGCTATGTACTTTTCAGCATCTTACATGGGAGGCTTATACTTCCTGCATCTCTAACTATAACCTTAAAGAGTCAACATGGGTGAAGACAAGGATCCAGAAACTGCTCATTAAAGTAGAGGAGGATTACAGTGCAGAGCATGGCCAAAAAAAAAATAAATAAATAAAATCAATGGCACATCCACCTGCTGGTAGATCTTTTACCTGTTTGCCCGTTTAAGGTCATTAACAAATTCTGCGGACTGCTGATGTCTGATTTCACTGCTCTTGGTGAGTCTCTCCAAAGCACTCACTAACTCTTGCACTCTAGCCTTCAGTTTCTTCTCCCTGGGTAAGGGTAAAAGGAGGAAGAAAACTATTTTCAAAACAGAAATAACACTTCAGCTTGCAAGTACATGAATGGTTGTCCTGTGCTGGGTTGACAGGCTGAAAATATGTTCCTTTCTACTACTTGGATAAAACAGGAGGTAGTTCTAATATTAAACTTTTCCACAGGTTGATTTTTCTAACATTCACCATTTTAGAATATGGGATCAGAGGTGCAGAGAAAACAAACTTATCTGATGAATTATGGTCTTGTATGTATCAAATTACAGTAACCACAAAGATACATAAAAATAATACTTTAGAATACCTACTGTGTCTTGAATGAGACAGCGAACTACCAAAGGAAAATAAACCGTCATGTCTAGCACATAGGAATTTTAATTAAAAGTAACACAACAGGATTGTTATCTAGGTCAAGTTGCTCTATCCAACCTGACCTTGAACATTCCAGGGATGGAGTAGCCACAAATTCTCTGAGCAACTTGTACCAGTGTCTCACCACCCCCAGAGAAATTTCTTTTTTTCAGTTACTGCCTCAAATTTACACAAGTAATTTATACTACAGTCTGTATTACAGTAGATCACTAGGCTTCTTTTAGGAGCCAGCAAGTTCAGTCTATGTGGCAGCAGGAAACAGAGAAAGTTAAGAACAAGAGAGGGGAGTACTGACAGAAAAACACAAATACAAGAAATGCAGAAGACTACAGAGCACAGGCAGTTTCTTCTATGAGCTACACTCTTTTTCTTTCAAATGAGCCACAATATTGAAGTTTCAGATGTCAATATAATTACCAATACTTACTTATCAATTATGAACCAATAACTAATTACCTGAAGTGTGCCAAAATGGAAGTAAGGTGCACATTACAAATGCCTCTATGAAGGAAAGAAAAAGTGAAGGCGGCAGACATTCTGCAGAGGAGCAAGTGTTACAGCTTAGGGTTTAAGCTGGCTTCACAAGGCATTTCCCAGCACAAGCATGCATATGGCATTGAGGCTGGTGCTTCTTCTCTGGGAGCTCCCTGCAGCACAGCTGATGACTGTCCACAGCCTGCTCATACGCAGACACAAGACTCTCCCACCTCTTGTGCAAGGGTGTTGATGTGGAGATCCAGAAGCCTTTCTCTGTGACCCATCCTCGTAGCACAGACATCCCAGAGAGAAAAACATCAGATTTGAAAATTTTAAACAGGGTGCTAAGAATGACATATAGCTGGGCTAAAGTGGGACAAAGTTACATTTAGATTTAGTTAGATTTTAGTGTTGAACCTTACACTGGGGAACTCTGGAGACATTTGTCAGTGTTTTCCAGCTTAGAACCTCTTTGCAGTGATCTGCCTTCCCCTCCTGTTTTGGTTGCAGCGCTGCAAAGTGGGTAAATTTGACTTAATTTCAGTAACAAGACTATTACTAGCTTCCACATAAAGCCACTGAGCCCCATAGGAATGAATACCCTACAGTGTGGGAATACTGAATGAATACCCCCTAGCTCTGCGCCGATGCCCCTCGAAATCCAGCTCACCAGCCTGTAGTTTCGACGCTGGCCTGGCAACGGCAGCATTTTACAACCAGAGACTAGGGCAGCACACGTGGAAAGTTTCACTGTGCAAAGCTTCAGCAACAGAAGGGCTTTCACAGTCAGCCATGGAAATATTCCAAGTTAGCAATTTATCCCAGCACGCTGCAGATGCTGGTTTACTGACCAAAGAAAGAAGGACATAAGAGGACCCTTGTTTGATGAAAAAATCATCAGTATTCTTTATGCATCCTTTCACCAAAGGAGTGTATCTCAGTTTTCAAATTACACAATGTTTTCCCTAGTGTTTAAAAGCTCATTGCCATCCACCCCAAATAAAAGTTTTATTTTTATACCCTATCGTAGCAATCAGAAAGACACAGCACAGTCTACAGTCAAAATCTGTGTTCTGCAAAGAAAACAGAAACAAAAAAAAAAAAAAAAAAAAAGAATAATCCAGTTTTTACTTGCTAAATATAAGATGCGTAAGATTAAGAAAAGCTCAGACCTGGCAGAAACCAGACTCATTACCTAATGTGTGTATGGCACTACTGGTATGACAGAACACTGTAGGGTAAATCTAGTCCTTGTCTGCTCTCAAAGGATACCACAGCCAGAGAGGCTCTGGGCAAGGCTCAGCAGCACTGTGCCCAGCACTGTGACCTAAGCCTGAAGAAGTCCAGCATTCACAGTATTTCGATGGGAGGAAAAAAAAACTAAAAATCACAAGAGGCTGTTGATTTGAGGCTGATTTAGCATCATGTGCAAGAAAAGGTATAGCTGTGAAAACACTGCACCCAGTCAACATGGGAAAAAGAACCTTGCAGAGACACAGTTTACTGCAGCTGGAGCGCTTAACATACTTTCTGTAACAAAAGCTGTGTGGAAAAAAAAAAAAACAAGTGAAAAGACCTGGAGGAATGTGTGATAGAAGTTTAGTTGTCACAGTCACCATTACTTGATAATATTACAGCACCTGACTAATACAGCACCTTTCATCTGTTTTTGCACTCACACCTTTCAATCTGTCATGTTCAGCCCAAACTCCACTAAATATCAGCAGCATTTCTTTACATCGGGCCTGTAAGGTCTTGCTACTTGGCAAAGATACAGGGCCTGAGGAGAGGTAAGTACCCTGGGCCTCCGCAGGCTAGTTAACAGTGGGTAATCCTTCACATCTACAGATGTCTCAAATTTATAGCAGTAAAACACATACATTGCCTGAGCTGACAAGATCCACACAATTTTTTTGGCTTTTCCTGATGTCTTTAAGTCAGTGAAAACAGTGCTAGCTAGGGCCTAACTCCCACCTTCATCTCAGGGAAACCTGGTAGCACGTGCTGAAATTTCCAAAATCTTATTAAAACAACACATAGGGATCTACTTTTACACTTACTGTTTCTTTACATCTAAGTATCTTTAGATATTTAGCCACAGGAAATGTCTCATTTTGGTCTGGGAAATGGAGATGCATATTTGGTTAAAGACTATCACATGCTGCAAAAAACATGTAAGGCTTTCTCTGAAGTGTGGCACTATTTATTCTAGTAGTAGATGAGAGGCCTCAGAGCTGTACCTTACTTACCTTGACCAGAAAATGCTCTATCCCTTCATAAAAATCCCATGCCTTATAATGCTAAACCTTTTCACTTCTCTCCATTTCCATCACTAATTACCTCAGTTTGGACAGTAAGAAATGTCCTTATTTGTGTCTCTTCAAAACTGATTGCTTAGTTGGGCAGTAAACAGGAGTAATAATGAATCCTGAGGTGCTATTTGGATTCCTTTAATGCATTACAGGGTTAGCTGTCTTTACAGGATTTCTAGCATCACTTCATTTCCTCCGTTGCTTTTGTAAATCAGCAGGATATGAAGAATCAGGCTTAATAAACAGAATATTTTAAAACAATAGTCCTAGTAATATGTAGCATTTTTCCTAAATGAGAATGTGTCAAAGCTGCAAACCAGGGATGGAACTGCATTTGACACAATGGCCATACGAACATCTTCCTGACACAGATGCCATATGGGTCTGGCAAGGCCTTCTGCTGCCAGACCATGTTCCAGAGCCTGAAGAGCAAACGTGCACAGAATTCACACTGCTGTCATGCCCCAGGGCTGTAATACGGACCAGTATGGATCCTGAGAAAGCATTTATGTTTGTATTTTGATGTGAAGAGGGAAGGAAAAGCAAGCATTTTTACCAGAACACAATTTCTGTGAGTCCACAAATCAATCTGACTGCAGAAGTCAGCACAGATTTTGCTTCCAACATTTCCTTTTCAACTGGGTACTGCTACTGGAGCTGTGGAGAGCCACGGCAGCACCTCATTCACACAGAGAAAATGAGCACGTATTCCCAGAAAAGGGAAGAAGCTTATGATGTGAGGGCATGGCTTGCTTCCAACACAAGGGTTCTCTGTTCTTGGGGCACTTGGGAAGCCTGCTGGGGAAATACTCAACTGCTCCCTTTCCAAGAAAATGCAGAGAACAGGCCTACAGCCTACTCCAACATCTTCTAAAAACACTGTTTTCAATGAAATGCCTAAAGTGCTGGTAACAAAGACTTTTGTTTTGTATTCGCACAATCAAAACACTAAGTGGGCAATTGCTAATGGGTTTTCAAGGGCTTTTTGTTTCAGACTTACAGGATGGTTTGCACTGAAAGGCAAACAGACAGGGCGTGGCATCTCTGGTTTCAAGGCTACTGTAGAGAGCAGGGAATTCTGCCAGAGCTGTAAAGGAAACTACCATCAGGCACATTTCTGCAGTTTCTGTCAATTTGGCCTCCACGCAATGACACCATGTTTGGCCCAGAATAATGTAAGCAAGGTCTTGCGTACTTTATATTTTCTCTCCTGCCTGGGCTTTTCCAGACACATTCAGGTTTCATGTGCCAAAGCCTTCCCAGGCAGATTTTCCTGTCCTTGCTCATTCCACGAGATCTCCCCAGTGCTGAGAAAGGAAGCTGCACTTCCCTGGCACACAGAAAGTGAATTTTTCTGCCCCTGGCTTGAAACGTACCTAGCTGTTGCCCCTCTGCCCTGGGCTCAAGAACAACCATAGCTCTTGGTGAATCTGGAGTAAAAGAGGAGTAATGAGCTTTCTCCAGAGCAGGAGGCAAAAAAATTTCCCACAGCTTGGCAGAGGAGTCAGGGGTCTTTGGGGACTATCCTACACCTTGCCATCCCTAGAAGCGTCCATTTACTCATCAGGAAGCATTGCCTGCTACAAGGAAACCTACCCAAATTCTGGCTCCCCTGTCAGAGTGGCTTCAGCTCAGCATCTGCCCCTGAGCTTCACAGACACAAAGCCCTGGCGCAGCAACAGGGCAGCCAGCTTGAAGAGACTGAGGACTCAGTGTTCCTGGGCACAGGTACCCAGGAAGGCAGGCCAGTGCCCCAGCATATGGGGTTTGGGGAGAGGAAGGAGAAGCAGCATCTCTAGCCATGTCCCCTAGCTTTCTGCATGGTCCCTGCTTTGAAGAAGAGGCACACACCTTCCATCCCACGCTTTGCTCCTAGTCTCTTCCCTGTTATGCTCTTTTTGTTTTAAACCTGACATGTTCTCCCACTCCCATCTCTTCTTTTTCCAGTTCCAGCTGAACAGGGTGACACATGATTTGTTTTTTCTAGGCATTTGACTCCTCTCAGAAAATAACAGCTGGACAGTTAGAAGGAATTCAGGTACATCAGTTTGAGCTAACATCTTACTTCAGGCTGGCGTGCAGAATCTCCAAGACTATTTGAATGCATGCCTGCCTCACTAGTGCAGCTTGGCCTGCTACAGAAAACAACTGGTATTTAACAGAACTTTTTATAAGAGAGAACAAAACAACACTGCAAATGCCAAGAATCTTAAAATCATCCTCTTCAAATTTCCCTGCCTCTCCTTGTCAGCGGTCGCCTTGAGATCACCTGTGCTTCCTGCTGCCTGTGCAAAGGTAGCCTTTTCTGACCACAGAGAATATGGAGAGGGCTTTAAAAAAATGCCTTGCTGGTGTAATGTACTGCTTTTTTGCTGACTGTCAAATGCTTAGAGCAGATCTAAAAGAAACCAGAAGGTACCACAGACATGCAGCATGCAGACAGGCCAGGTACAGTCCTGGAAACAACAGACTGGCAGCAAAAAGGAAGAAGCCTGGAGGAAGGCAGCAGTGTGCCTGCATCTTTCACTGCTCAAACCTCCCACCAGCTTTGCCAGCCCAGCCTGAAAGCTCTCTTGACCTGCAGCTATTTGGAGCTCCTTGTGATGACTATATCCAAGTGCACAGCAGCTCAGTGGTGCAAAAAAATACGCTGCAGTAAGGAGAACTATTTATTCCATGTAAAAAATGTAGAAAAAGAAAAATGGTTATCCTTGATGCTTGTAAAAAAAAAAAAAAATAGCTACCCAAGGCACTTCTGAGGAATCTGTCCCTTACATCACTGTAAGTCATTTCTTTTCTTGCAAGATGGTTTCCCTCAGTGGGCCTCTCCAGGGGAATTTCCAGAGACAGTCCATGCCTCCTGAACACCTCAGGCAGCCAAGTGAAACCACAGCAGGAGACTGCAATGTCATGAAAAACAGAGATCCCTGAAATTTGCCGTGACTGTAGTCCATGCCTGTCTGGCGTTCAAATGTCTCCAAGTTGCTTATTTCCTCATTTAATGGATGTGATAATAAGAGAACAGAGATAAGCAAATGTAACTGACAAAAAGCAGGTGATGATGCACTGAAAACACTCATCAGTAGCTCCTGTATACCAACCCCACCTCTCTCTTCTCACGTTGATCCACTGCATGATCATTCTGTACTCTGGGCAAACAGAAAAAGGATTTTAATGATTCAATTCTTAAGAGCCATTTTGTATCTGAGTCATGTATTTTTGGCATTTCCCTTTCCATTTCCAAGACTTAGCCTTACTGATGGTCAAGATATGCCTGAATTTGAGAGATGTTTCTACTTGCTCCTGGATCCTGTTATCATGAAACTAAGGGTGGCCCTCAAAATTTGCCAAGCTAAGATATCATCACATGAAGTCCATGGAAGTTTAAAATAAAGTAAGGTGGCTTATTTATCTCTGGGTGACACTGTGTCACGCGGAAACAGTCACTGCCATGCCCTGGCACATCCTTCTGTTGAAACTGTTGCTCTCTCAAAACAAGGAGTTTGGTGCAACACAGGGTTGAGGTCCTTACCTAGGAGTCATTGTCAGATCCCTCCTGCCCAAATATTTTAATGCTTACAGAGGACTCTCTAAATACATGCACAAAATACAATCCTATGCAGATAGAAAACCTATCAGCAACAAATAAAAGGAGAGACTGCAAGGAGGACCTCAGCAATCAAAACATTTCTAATAAGGCCCAGGGAGAAGGAAAAGTTTCAGACTTGCCAGCTTGGCCATTTTTCACAGAATGGAAGAAATTAGCAGGAAAAAAAAAAAAAAAGTTAGTTCTATCACCATCACTGCCACCCTGCTAAAAGCAAAAATGTTTCCTATGTAGAATTCTTAACTGTCACCATCCTGCCATCTCTAATGCATCTATAACCAAGCATGTGCTTACTAAGTTACAAACTCATATAAGCAACATACAGTGCTCCCTTCCCCTGCCACAGCTAGAACATACTAGCAAGAAAAATGTCATTTTAAGTTCTTCTTCAGACTATGTAATGTGCCTGATTTTGCGGGAGTCAACCAGATCCCCTCTCGCAACACCAGCCTCTCGCATAGTCATCGAAGCGGCAGGGCCAGGCTATGAGGCTGCTGGGAATACATTTTTGCACTCCCACTAATAAAGTACTTCCTGCCAACATCTTTGTTTATGGATGTGTCAGACTCAAAAATCTTCATGTCCACTGAAATATTCCACCATTCCACTAAGAAAGGAAGTGAAAACAAAACTGCTGAAGACTCTGGCATAAAGTATTTATGCTTGGCTGGAATAGAATGTGCCTCTAAATTAATAACCTTAGCCTGCAATACCAGAAATGTGGTCACCTAGATGTAACTTTTACAACATTAAACTCACAGACAATTTACATTTCTACTAGTTAGCATAGGGGTGACAGAAAAGAAAAGCTATTTCTGTGGGAAGCCTGTAAGATGGGTTTTAATGCTGAACACTGCTACAGGAAACCCTGTGAAAAATACCCTGTCCACACATCTCACAGAAACCGTGCTTAAGCCCCCTGGTAGTAGCAATCACATTTAGCACAGTTGTATTTCCATTACATAGAAAGTCTTTACTCCAAAATTTATGTACAGTTTAATCCAATTATTTTCTTCCCCATTTATGCCTGACAATCTGTACTTGCTAGGCCCCTGGCTGGAAATCCAGCTTATCAACTTAAGGGCTAGTAGATAAACCAAAGTTGTCTGTGTTGTCAGCAAACTAAATTTCATGACTATACTCAAGCCTCTGGTAATTAAGGTCACTGGCATCTTCTCGAAATCCAGGGGCAAATAACAAGAACAGGAAAAGGTGCAGCTTGAGTGAAGGCAGAAAGTGCCAGTGGAGATGCTCACAGATTCTATATTCCACTCACTGGGACTGGAGTGTGAGGAATATGGAATCTATGGCTCTATGCAATATTTATGTAAATTACATTGTTGATGGGTTTTATCTGCCCACACACACATGATAGTTTTGATTATTTTAACCACAGAATTTTGTTTCCTGCATCAAGCAAACAACGCTCTGTAACTGCCAGACTATTAAGCAAGTGGTATGAGATGTATTGATTTTACAGTGGTAATGATCTTACATTTCTCCATAATGCCTTTTAGGCTTAAGTGTCCTTAGGCACATTAAGAGTTGCACCTATGAAAAAAGCACTTCAGGAATGAATCACCACAGCTGCTTAAGAGGTCATTCCACCATTAAAGAATGTGCAAATGCCAAAAAGCCAAAAGACACTCTCTCCAGCCAAAATTCTTAGCAGCATTTTGGACAGGCTCTAAATACAGTAATAACTAGATCAGATATTAAATAGCCATGCCCTGGGAAAGGTGGAACAAGTACTAAAAAACCTACTGAAACAGTGAATATTTTTGTCATGAAGTTTACCACATAGCTGGTGCAGCAAAAAGAGCTGTACAAGCAAGTATGACATTAATGTATAACTGTACTGAAAGCTTTGGCTTAAAACCTGGCTGTTGACAAAAGCAGTTCGTCAAGACACCAATTTTCTCTCCTGTGAGAAGCAAGAAGATAATGCTTCACACAACAATGTCATTTGTTAATTGAATTGTGGATTTACTTACATACTCAGGATGCAAATGCAGCATCTGAGTTATCAAAATCACTGCAGCTCCCACTCCTGTTAACTCCTACCTAGGTTCTAATCTGTGACCAACCTTCTGAACCAAAGATCACACCTCAGATCCTGTCTTCACTAGAGGTTTTCTGCCTGCCCTCAAACAAGTCATGTCACTGTTTTGTGTCGTGTGTTCTTGCCTGCATATGGACATTCTTGACATTCTGAGGGCTTCTTAGGGATACAGTTATGAATTGTATAGAACCTCAAGGAGAATGGAGCAGAGCACTACGTGAGGACTTTCATTAGCTGAAGAACTACAACAAAAGAGAGAGGAGGGTCAGAAGAACTTCGATCCTTTTCCTTCTCAGACAAAAAACCTGTAATCACTCTTAAAATCACTCACGGGTTAGGAGTGAAGGCTCAGAACTAAACTTCACCCCGGACCTACAGAACACGTAATGCCTCTGGTGAAGGAAGCTGCTTACCGCCTGAGTGCGTTTGTCAGTTCAGCAGTCACTTCACTCTCATCATATGGACTCAGCTCACCTAGTGTTAATGCTGTTGCTGCTGCGGTGCCATCACTGCCTTCCTGAGAAATGAGGAAAGGCCATCAAAGTTAAAGTTACGTACCACCTTAATGGGAAAACTCTGGAAACTTCTTAGTTTGCAGCTACTTTTAAAATGAAGGTGAAATAAACATCACAGTGTCACAGCAACATGGCAAGTCTATCAACATAGTACGAAATGGACTAAATGGATTAACACTTCACAAATCCTTCTAAATGTTTCCTAAACCACCACAGCTCACTGATTTGCAGAATTCTGCTATAGCGTGCATAACTGTTACTGCATTTTATTACTTTGGACACCAGAGTTGAAACAAAGCAGCACTGGATCTAACAATTCAGATGATGCTTTGCCAGAAACAAAACAGAAAAACAATTATACACTACCCCTGAAGTTTGTTTTTTAACACATTACTGAGGCTTTCTGGAGACAGAGCACTAAACAACCAGATAAATTTTTTTCTAGGAATCACTATTTATGCAAATTCTTAATGTAAATACAGAAATCTGTTTATTTTGCATTATACTGAGGTGGAACAAATTCTTCATTCTCGAATTATTACAAACTGTCTGACTAGGAAAAAGAGATTGTCATTACAATGCTCTAACTGCTTAATTGAAATGGTATTTTGCTTAGACTCTCTTCCAGTGTTCCCAGTGAATGGCAACAGGCAAAACACAAGATGTTCAGCCACAGTAGCTTGTATATTTGGCAGGAATGGCTCTGTGGTGCTCCTCCCCAAAAATGACCATCTTATTTTAGCCTGGCTTAACAGTATTTCTGAAAAGTTCTCATAAATTACACCACTGAAAGGATCACCTAACAACTGCAGAAGAGAGAAAAGACATAGCCAAAAGAAGAGAATTATTAAAATGCTAAAGGCGAGGGGTATAATAAATTGTGTTAATGTGAATTTTAGACATTTGTTTGACTCCTGACCTTGCCCAGTTTGTCTTTGCTTCCGCTGCTCGCTGAGCTGAGAGACCTCATCCTCTCTTCTTTTTGCTCTTCCACTTCAGACTTCAAGTGCTCAATATGGATTAGGTAGGCCTGCTCCTGGGCCTCTCGAGTGCTCAGTTTCAATTCCAATGCCTTCTTCTCCTTCTCCAGCAGGTAAAGCTGTGCCTTAAGCTCTGCCATCTCCTCCTGTTGAAGAAACATTATCAGCATGCTGCTTCATGAGATTACATACCTAAAGGAAGAAGTTAAACAAGATTTTCATTCACTCCTATTACTTGAGTGTTCTTTCCATGGGGAACACAATCAGCATCCAGAAGGCTTTTTATAATCACATGGTGTATTTGTCAATGGATCAGGATATCTTGAGACTGAGTATGATGAGCTGTGCCATCCTTTAATCAGCCTCAAATAACCTCACAGGCAACAGACCAGCTAATCTGGCGCTGAAATTAGAGTAGAGGGATCACAGAGGGTTGTGACAGCTGCTGAAATTTCTTTGGTTGTACTTTGCCCTTCCTTCAGAGACCACTGCCCTAAAACCAGTGTCTGACTTTCTTGTCAAACACCTCCCTAAATGCCAGATTCCAACTTCTTATTAATACCTAATAATTAAGAGTTGGTTTATCTCATTACAGTGGAACAGGTTTGAGGGACAAGGACAGCAGACACAGATCATATATTCTTGCCTCATAATACCAGCCTCTGTAGTAGAATGCACTAGTCAAAAAGGGCAACTGATATCCATTTTTAGTTTTTCTCTTCTAGATGGTTAGAATCACACCTACACACAACAACTGCAATTCACAAAATTGCACTCACATTCTTCCCATGAATATGATCCACAGAAGATGGACATAGGTACTTTGTAGAAAGAAGCTCAATTCTGAAAGCTAATTCTTGTGTCACTCCAGTATTAATGGCTGACAACTATTTAACACAACACTTGCTGGTGGTACAGACTTCTGCCCTAACATCTGCTCTGACAGTGTTAGTCATGAGTGCAGTGTGACTCTTCTTTCAGCACTTGCTTCCAGCTTCCCATGAAAAGCAGAGGATGGGTGTCCTGAACAAGAAGACTCTTTGCGTTTAACAACACTTCAGCAAAGTTTCTTCCACAAAATGTCCCAGGACAACCCATCATCTGCAAAACACTAAAGAGACAGACATAAAGGGATAAACATAATTTACATTATGTGTTTAAAACCACTATCAAACAAAATGACTGCCAAAAAGACTGCCCTGAATCATGTTCTCACTGTTGAGCTTGACATGCCCTAGGTCACCGCATGGGTGAATACTGAGTTAATGCAGCCATTTTCTGTATCAGGGTTCATTTCTAGACTTGGTCACTATGCAAACATCTCTGAAAAATAGAATTTTCTTGTTGGTGGCCAGAATTTTGAAACAGAAAAAAATATCTGAGTCACAAAGACATTACAGGTTGTCAGTTTACCTTCAAAAATAATGCTTTTGGTATTATATGCATTATTAACAAAGATTGTACAAACAGGTATCTTGGCACATATTTAGACCAACTTTTTCTGTAGAAGAAAATCTACATCCCTACCATGTGATGTCTGGATTAAGCATAAGCAGTGCACAAAGGTGTAGACAGTTACAATAGCATACAGGAATCTCAGGTGATCATTGGATTATTCAGAATTACCAACCATGCAAAAACAAAATCCATATCCTAAATTCCTCCAAGATTGGAAAGATTCATATGAGCTTTAAAATCACTCCCTTAGTCAGTCATCTATTTATTTGTGAACTGCGGATTAGAAGCACAATCAGTTTCATCCAATGTGGTTTACAGAAATCTAGTTGTTAGGCAAATTTAACCATCAAGTTCCTTTGTCTACAGCAAAAATGTAAACAATACTGATACATAATGATGGGGCAATTTAATTACAGAATTTGAACTGGTATACTCAAGTGGACATATTTAGCTTCTTAAGCCTATTTCTAAAGCCATTAATCTACTTAGCCTGCTTAGTGAAGGCTGAGAAGTAATTTGAGTATTTTGGCATGTACGTGAATACTCTTGATAAAGGGCTATCTATGCGGGAGGGTCACGTAAAGATTCTCCCAGGTTGGAAGCTGAAGTTAGGCAAATTCAGCCTAGAAATCAGGGACATTAATTTCCTAAAAAAAAAGGTGAACTTAGCCACTGCAACAATGGATCTATGGAACTGATGTTTCCCATCAGTTGAGAGTTTCAACTTAATGACTGGATGTTTGTTTGTACTACATATCCTAGCTGAACATAAATTTGAGGATCAATGGTTAACTTATTTGTTTATGAAGACAGTAAGTTTTTGACATCATATATGAATTCACAAATTTGTACCCTGTCCCAGAAGACATAGCATGGACTCCAAAAGCTCTCCATATGTGTTAGCTTCCTTGTACCAAGGCAATGTGACTTTGAAATAGAGAAGCAAAGACAAAGCAGGGCAAAACCATCAACCTCTGTCGTAAAGAGTGGAAAGGGAAAGAGCAGCAAGGGATGGAAAGGCTGAAGTTAAAAGCTGAGGATTCTGATATGGATACATATAATCTGTGAGGATGGGTGGCAAAAGTCACATTTCACCTGGGAAAATTTAAGTAGCTCAGATTAACTTTCAGAGTTCATTATTCCTTACACATGCAGCATCTTCTTCCATGAAAACACATTTTCTAAAGATAGTGTCTAAATTTCATTTCAATGACAACATCACCTTTGTATTTCCTTTATTTTTTTCTTTTTCTTCCCCCCCCCCCCACCCCTTCCCCGAGTTACTGGGTGCTGGTGAAATATTTGCAGTTTAACCTATCTGTTCCTTCAGGGTGTGGACCTAAAGTGGCATTTACAAAATGAAACCCCGAAGGAGGTTGCAAGTAGTCACTCTTCCAGTTTTTTTGCAGAAGACTTACACAAGCTGTTCAAATTCACAAGCTTCAAGCACTAAATCTACCAGTAAGGATTAATTAACTGAATATTGAGGAATATTATGTACTTGCAGTCATACTATAATTCTGAATTTGGGTGAAAACTTGATGACAATTAAACAACACCCCAACATAATCAACATAATCAGAAACACCACATAATTCTCAAAATTCAAACTGGTACTGGATGTGGTCATGCCAGAATAAAACAGCATTGACTCTTATGTGGCAAAAAATTCTAAAAGTCATGAAAAGGGGATTCTCAAAGGATCACAGTACACAAGGTAGAATATACCAGCCTTCAGAAGTAAAACAGGTATCAGAGCAGATAAATGCCATGCTCTAGTTAACTGTGTTTTACTACATACAAGAGCATGAAATGTTGTAACAAAGGTGGACAAGAGGATTCTTAACATTTTCTGCAGAGAGTCTGTAGTCTCAAAGCACATTATGAGCAGTATTATCACAACCTGTACACAGAAGAGGAAAAACTACCAGTGTAGAAAGCTAAGACTTATCTACATTACGTACTTTGAAATGCAGAAAGGCTGAAAATGAAGAATTTTTTACACCCATCAGAATTAATCTCCTTCCTAACTGGGGCACGACAACAACTGACCTCAAAGCAAGCCCATTAAATGATGACAAACCACAGACCAGAATGCATTTGGAAATGTAATTAATTACTGCTTGAAGCAAAGATTTGCATTCTATAGCAGTTCTGGAGAAACACTACGTCTTACACTCTGGATAAAAAATAAAGAAATAAAATAAATAAAAAGAAATAAACAGGGCAACAGAAAAACCATCTTCAAATCATCTTTTTATGGATAATTTTCATCAGTAATGAAGAATTAATGGTATAAAGGAACTTTCAGAATATTATCAGCGTAACAGAAGAAATAAAACAATAAATCTGGACATCAGTTTTTACAAGGATTCATTAAATGAAACATGCTAAAAGATGCAGCAGAGATCCCAACACAAATACAAGTTTCAGAAAGACAGCAGCAGGTGTAAGACCCAGCAATGCAGAAAATCCTTGAGTAGCTTAATCAAGCTGTACCATCCTTGCTGGTTGATGAAAAGCCAAGACACTCAGAAAGCCAAGACATCCATGAGTTCTGCCCGTAGGTTCAGCTATGTTATAACTTGTTGAACATGAGTGAGGTGCAATGCAGACCTAAGCCACAACCATAAATGCTAATAGGTAGCACATCCTCTTGGGACCAAAGCAAGCAGAGTGTTGCTGTGCCTTTTCTAATGCTTTATGCATAGAAGAAGGGTATGAATTTCTTGTTTCTATAGCAGGAGAGCACTTACCAACAAATCTATCGCAAGTTTTGACAAACCTGAGTTTTCACTATGTCCCTTTCAGAAATGCAGGAACTCCCTGAAGTCATGATTTTCAGAAAGTGCAACAAATTATAACAAATAACAATGCTACCAGTTTTTCTGAACCAGAAAGGACTTAAGGTGACTTCAGCTACCTGTGTAAAATGCATGGATTAGCACTGTGCACAAACCAATCAAGAAGAAAGATTTCTTTTTCTTCTAGGGACAATTTCTCTAGTGAAAACCCAATGTGCTAGGTCAAGTCAAAAGTTATGAGTGTAAAAAACAAGTTACAGGATTTAGTGAACAAAAGGATTACCAGCACTCAAAACTGTAGCAGAAATTATGATATGCAATTGTTGGTGTCCCTGCCAGGTCAGGGAATGCCAGAGCACTAATTGCAAAGGACAGCTCTGCAGTTTGCCTTTACCTATCAATTTAAAGATAGAACTGTGTATAAGAGATTTCACAGAAGATCTGGATGCAAAAGAGGACATGTAAGTGTGATATCTGAAATATGCATATAATTATCTATGAATATTTTCCAGTACATCTTGAATGCTTTAACTGTGGGGAATATATTGCTGTTGGCCACAATATATTCTAACAACTAAAACAACTTTAAATCTTCTGACTGGTAACAGGTAATCTTTTTTCTTTGAACTTCAAATATTGAATGCATTATTGCAAAATTGTATTGTCATCATGGAAAAAACAGTACCACTAAGAAAGAACAAAGTTATCATTTCTAGACTTAGGCAGCAGCAGCACATCGGAACGAAAATCTATAGCTTTAGGAGTTTATAAAATTATTGGGATTTGCTGTTATACATGATACATCACCTAATATATTCTGCCATTAGCTGACTAAAAGAGGACTTGTCAATATGCAGAAATTAAACTTATTTAAACTGAACAAAATCCAGACAACTTCTAAATGCAGTCATGTGCTTGTATGAGGCTTGCTTTCCTTTGATATGCTCCTGTGTTTTAGTTCACCTCACTCAATACAGAAGCCAAATTTAAAATGACATGAGCTCTATACCTGGTCAACAAAGGTCAGTTTTTCTTAATAACCTCTTTAGAATTCTATGTATAAACCAGGCCTGAAGGACCAGTGTTTTCTCCAAAAACTGTGTTACTGCAAATCACTACACACTATACTCTTTGTTCAGACTCTGAACTAAGCTACAGATTGCAACACAGTGCCTGGAACAGCTCTGGACTTGTGACCGACCACTCGAGAGCATTAGGGATGATAGCTTCTGACCATCCTCCCATGACAACATTAGAAAGAGGTAAATTTTTCTGCTTCAGTTCACAAATATTCAAGATACACATTTGCAAGCTTGTAGGGAACTGTCTCTTGGGAAGTTCTCTATCATGCCTTTGGCTACCCTGAAGCAACTCAGCTGCCACATCTCTCAGGGAGAGCACCATTTGTCAAGCAGACCATTCCAAGTTCAGAGCCATGGATGAAGTCTTCACCTAATTCAAAACACACGTACTTTGCCAGTATTAACGCACTGCTTCTCACTTTCTGACTACTGGGTGTTCAGCCCTGATTATTTGCTTTACTGAAGCTACCCTTTATTACCCAGTGATCCCTGTTAAAGCATCCCACATGTGTGACTGAAAGTGTTTTGGAGCAGTTTTGTAGGGGCATTGTCAGCAGTGAAGTGAGCCAGTTGGATATAAATAAAATACCTTCATTGCCATAAGTTCCTGCATCAAGACTGCATTTTCCAGGTCTAGCCTCTGGCTGTCTCCTCGAGGTTTAACGTCATAACTAAGGGGATCAATGTGGACGCTTTCCAGCTCCAGCATTGTCAGTTTCACTGCTGCTCTGTCATTTTTCAACTGCTGTATGTAATCCTTCAGTCGTTGCTCATCCTCCTTTGTAAATTCCGTATCACAACTGCTTGCAGTTGAGCTGGTAGTACTGGAAAGAGAAAACAGTATTTTAAGAAAGTCTGGAACAAAATCTGCATTTTTTCATCAACTTCTGCCCCCTCCCCCCTCCCCCATCCTGAGTAGTTCATCAACACATCTGAGTCTTAAAAGTTCAGAGAAAGGACACACACAGCACGAACTGGATGCTGCAATGCTCAGAAGATGCAGAGGGGTATGACAAATTCAGAAAATAAATTAATTCTCTAAGCTGCTTGAGAAAATTTAATCATGTGACAATTTCCCTGCAAAGCCGAGTATTTAGTGACACATAACTGAAGTCCTTTTTCTGGAATCATGTCTTCTGAAACCAGATTTTTAATTAAAAATCTGAAAATAAATAGCTACTGAAGATTTCTTAGCAGTACCCTAGCACAGCAAGCTTCTCTGCTGCTCATACCCTAAGTCTTCATCTTCTTTGGAAAGAAGCATCTGCTAAAAAAGAAAGAAGCAGGCCAGACTTCATTGATCTTTGCTGATAGCAATATACATTATGAGCTTAGACATTTTTAATGGACACTTGCAGGAATCAACCAGAGCAGAATTACACTGGTAATTGTCAGGAGTACACTGACATTCTTTAAATTCATGTTAAGATGTATTCTTCAGTTCATTGACATTCTTTCAGGGCTGGAGGGCTTATAACTCCTAAGTTAGTAAAAATTTTTAACAAAAAGTCACCATCAGATTTGGCAGAACTTCTCCTATCTACAAACAAATGACTGCCCATTAGTCTGCCCCACAAATCTTTGCACAGAAATCACACAAAGTGAGAACTAATGCCTTAGAGAAAGGGTGGCTCAATGCTGCCTAGCCACTTACACACGTGCCAGTGCTGCAGGGGGCCGAGACTGATACCGTCATAGCATTCCAGGGCTCAATATAATTGCAATAACACTAAAAGGAAAATAAAATACCATGCTGTTTCTATAACCTCACTCAAAGCTGCCCGCTGTCTCCTGAGGTCCTGTAATCAGATGCCGGGTGAGAGATAAGTCATCCATTAACTGCTTGTCTGGAATGCTAGATGATCTCAGTTATCAGCAAAAATAATTTTCTATGATGTCAATTTGCACTGCTGTTCAACGTTTTTGTAAGAATTAAAAAGCCCTACCTGCTACATGTTGTAGGAATCAGGATGAATCCTAAAACATATTATGCATGTGAAAAAGGGGAAACCTATCAAGATAGGCTTGATTTTTCTCTTTTTCTTTTGGTTCTACTGCAGCTAAAGCTGAATTGATTTTTAAGTGCCTCTAATTGTCAATCTTCCCACAAATTCCAAGCACAGCCTTGGAGGAGATGGAGAATTGGCAGGTCTACAAACACTTTTCAAAATCCTTCCCTCTCATGAAGTATCGCATTACAGTTCTTTACCACAGTTTTATCTATCAATTCCCCATTTTTTACTTCCTCTTCTTAGGGGTAATAGGTGCCATATTTACCACAAGTGTAGACTGGTCTTTGCTTTTGTCTTCTGCCATTACTATCTGCAGTGAAGCTAAAAACACCCAGTACATAAAACCCCTTCCAGACTGAAACAAATCTGTGTTCACAGAATGGTTTGGGTTGGCATACTTAGCTTTTCATTAGAGAATCTTGAAATAGTAAAGCAAGATTTACTGAATCTAAAGCTGTCTTTCTAAAGTAGATAGTGATTAAAAAATCATATGGATAACAATATGAGAAATACTTAATTCTGTACCAAAGTCACGTTGCAAGTTTTCTCAGCACCCAAAGCAATTGCACCGTTTTTCTGGATTAAATACAAAACAGCTGCTGTTGGAGGAAGAACAACTTTTAAAACCTACATGGGCTTCAAATCTTGGGACACAAAAGCGCTCATCTCATTTAGCATCAAGATTTCACCCAGAAGATTGGAAGCAGTATGTGATGCAGAAAGCTGGGGTACAAAGCCTACTTTGGACTGTTGTGAAAATAAGACTGAGTGATGAGGGATGGAAACACACTGAACTCCCACAGAACAGCTCTGCCATCCACCAAAAGCCCGATCATATACCTCCCCATAATGCTAGTCCATTGCTGCACTATTTAAGGCCCACAGCTGGTGAGCGTATAAACTTGAGTTTCAGATATTGTTCTCTGTTCTTAAGAGCACTCAGGACAAAGGAAAACAGACTGGCAGAATGCATATATAGTATAATGCATCCATCCAAAAACCACATGAAACTCTTGCAAAAGATGTGCAGTTTCTCATGTCTGAAGCATATAGTTAAAGGACAGAGAAAGGATCATCATTTCCTCACACCTGGAGGGAACACAACAACAATCTGCTCATTGGTACTGTATTCATAACAAGTAAGAGAAATGTTCTTCCCACTTGCTTCATCCCTCCAGTCTTTTATAATGATGACATGCCTGGATGATGTCAATTTGCATATACAGCCTGTGGAAAATATGTAGATCAATATAGCATAATGTGCAGTTTTATTTGCTGGCATGCGTGTGTGTGTTCACATGCACATGTGTGTTCACATGCACTTGTGTGTATATGAAACTCAGCAGATGGATAAAGTGAGGCTTCCAACAGTGCCTATTTGTGAGTAACTTCAGTACATTACAAAATTTTGCCCATAAAATTCTATAAGCTTCAGTTAATCTGTTAAAAATCAAATCAATAAATAAATCTGCAATTCAGCAATTGTGTAGACAATACAAAAGCTGACGTAACTATAATGCTGTCAGAACAAAATCCACAAAACTTGCTTGAATGTCTGCATGCAACTGTACACTGCAAAGAATGCATTTGATAGAGAGTATATACAGGCCACCATCTTCTAGGGAATGACTGTGGCTTGAGATAGGAAAGAGCACAAAGCCAGAAGACAGTAACTTCCTGAGAAACTGAAAAATATGCCAACCAGCCAAAAGACAAACAACAGCCTATCTGGCTAAATTTAGAACCTCTGGTGAAACTACTCTGCTTCCTTCTGAGAATAATTAGGTCCAGCAATGAAGTCCTAAATAACATAGAAATATCACAACAGGTATCTTAAAATAACTTCTTTGCACACTTCAGACAAGAAAATCTTGTCTGTCAGCTACCTATCCAAAATCTGCAGTAATTCTGATATTCTGTTACACTGTGTAATATTGAAAAGAATTCCCTTTAGCATGTAAGAGACCAGATCTTTTCCTCCATGAATCTAGATGTAAGGCTGGGCTTACTAGCACTGCAGAGAATAAAATCCACTGTTTTCAACTGGTATTACCACCAGAGTCTCTTTCCTTCTTTTTAAGGTACAGTCAAACCTTGTTGGCAATGTTTGTTAGTTTCTGTCCATTAAAATAATTATGACTCCCAACTACACTGTAGGCCTATTCCATTTTCCAAAAATGAATGGGTAACATTGTGGTGCTGCTAACTAAATAATCTGAGATGCTTGTTACTAATTTTATCCACTTTAGCAGAGCATCTGTGATGGTTTTTGGTTGCCTTTCATTTATTTACATTTGAGTTGCTCCCTTTTCCATTCCTAACCACTTGTAACTAGCAGCTCACTAGCTGTTTATTCTCAGTAACACATTCAACAATTTGACATTCAGAATCTCATCTGAAATGCCAAAGCTAAAAATGGGTCAACAATTGCATTATAAGTTCCACTTCTACAGGATTCTGAACAGCGAGTAGAATTACTCATTTGTCACAAGCCTCAGGCACGAAGAGTTTTCATCATGGCACCACCTCTTTGCTCAGCTAGTTTCAAAGGGAAAAAGTAGCAATACATACAGGCAACTAAAAGCATGCAACACTGGAACAGCCATGCCAAAAGATCAATCTTGCAGATCTGGAGTATGTTTGAACCATGTAATGTAAAACTGTTTTCATTTCAATATATAGTGGTCCCCAAATGGAGGTTCACACAGCGTTCACTAGTGATGCAGGCTTGTTCTACTCGCCAGTTTTACAGACATTAAGCCCGCAGGAATAGAATCATAGAATCATAGAATATTGGAAAAAACTTTTAAGATCATCAAGTCCAACCATTAAATAGCTAGAAATCTGTAGTCTGCTTTCCTGTTTGTGCTTGGATTGCTATTGCAATGCAACATGAATGGAAATGGAAATTATCAACATCAAAGAATCAAAGACAGCTATAGGTCTGCAGCAAGGGGATGTGTGTCAGAACAGCAGGGAGCCAAGTGGCAACAGAACACACATGAATGGGGTGAGAGAGCTGACAACACAGGCAGGATAATGACAAAAAACAGGAGTAGGGTCCTGGAGAGAAGGAAAAGGAATCCAGAATGATAGGGAGAACGGAATTATAGGCAAAATCATCAATTTTTTAAACCGGAGATGTAGCATTTACTGATATAAATAAAGTGTGTGCCTTTTAAACCAACATAGATTTTCCATCTATGGGCTGTCACAGTGTCATGTGTCTCTAAATGAAGAGGGTATGCCTCTGTTGTCAGACAGGGTCCACACGAAGGAGAAATCAGAAAACACCACATTATCACTTAACAGAACAGAACGGAAGAGTCATGGAGAAGGTAAAATTAAAAGAATATTCTCACTGACATGTATATTTAGACAAATTATACTGGTTGTGGGGGGAGTAGAGAGGGATGACAATGTCTAAATGTCGATCCGATCGGGTTGCCCATGTGACAAGGTCCTGACTTGCTATGTGCCCTTTGGGTGACTGAGTACTCACGTTCTACATCTATCAAAGCAGGTAATAGTAGTTACCTTGTTCACTATAGTGTCTTGCTCTCCATCAGAAAAAAAAATAAAAATCCTACAATGATAATGATTTTTATCTAAAATCCTGCACACAGAAGAATTTACATTTGCAGTTTTACATTTCATGACACAGTTTACACTGATGAAATTTGAAATCCTATGCTATTTTAATAATATTCTGTTGAAACTTTATATCCTCAGTCAACATGCTGCATGCACATGTACACACAGTGCCAGCTGAACACAAAATGTTCAAGGTAAACAATGAGCATGAGGGATGATTTTCTTCCTCAAACACATATACATCCATTCCTTACCCTTCCCCTCTAAAAACCAAAAATGTGTTCAACAATGCAAGGACTGTAAAGACTATATTCTTACAAACACTTTCAGGGAAAGGCTAAGAGAATAGACAATAAAAGAGGAATCAATTCTTTGCTCCATTTTCCCCTGTCAATCCTGGAAACTAGCTAAACTTCAATTAAAAAAAAGATGCTTTGACTACATACTAGACATCTCACAAAGAAGAAAATCACCGAGGTTATAAAAAAAGAAAAGGACCCTTTCAAATAACAGCATGGACAACTAGCTCAGCCTAGGTAGAGGTACTGGGTTTTGTGGTCACAACCTGTTCACATGCAGGGGTAGATAATGGTGTAAGAGAATGCAAACTGAGGCAAGGCAAGTCAAGAGTTTTGAAACAGCTTTGTACTTTTGAATGACCAACATGTTACTAACTGCAGATGCTGCCACATTAATTTCTATGTAAAAATACAGCTTTCTTGCACTGAAAACGCATCGTAAAATTCTTAGAATAAAACCTAAAAATTTACCTCACATTTGGACCCTGTTCCCTCAGGTTATCTTTTTGCTCACTTTTCAGCTTTTCCATGCTAGTCATACATCAGGAGATAGCACCCTTCGGAGAAGGCATCAGCAAGAAGAAACTGTATGGTATTAAAATAAACTTCTAAAGTGTCAAAAATGACAACATTTGAATAAAGAATGGGCTCAAAAATTGAATTAAAATTAAATTTTAGAGTGAATCTGTGGAACCAAAATATCTTTTAAAAAGAAAAATTATCATCTATTTTTGTCCAGGATGCTTGCCAAATAATATCCATACACAAGCACAAACGCACATAATCACTGCACAGAGCACAATTATACCTCAGGCAGGCAATGACTCAAAATGAAGCTGCTAGCAGATGCATTTGAACTGGAACACTTCTGCAACAATAGCTCATTTAAGTTTCATTATTTTACAGGTCTTCAGAAAAACTGCAATATCTATCCTTTCCTGGAAGAATCCACTCTATCTATGATGAAGTTCATTTGCCACTCCACATGTGAAAGAACAGAATGGGGAGCTTGGAACAGGGGCAAAGCAAAATGGGAGAGCAAATGGTTTAAAACACGACTGGATTTGCAACATTTACAAAAACCTCCTGAGTACTCCAAAATGCTCATGAAAGTATATTTCTGATCTCTGGTTCTCAGTGTGTCTGTGCTGTCTGCACATAACAGATATGAACAAGAAGTACATGACTTGAATTCCAATAAAACAGCAAGAAAGTCACTGAAGTAGAACAAATATAATGGATTTGCTCTTTATGAGGAAGATGAAAGTTCAGAATCACTCCTTTGCAACAGATTTACACAGGACTCTTCTTGGCTGGAGTTGCTCGAAGTCTAAAGCAAATCAGACCACTGACATATGGCGACTTACAAATCAAAACAAAGAAGCCAATGGACTGAGGAGAAGGAGGTAGTTCAGCAGACTTGGGGATTAGGAGAGCAGATGAATTGCAGTTACCTTGTGTGGCTGTTGGATGACAGGCTTTCCCAGGGCTGTACGCTACAGCCGGTGATTGCATAGGCTCCTCCGCAGCTCCCATCTAGTTTTATCAGCAAGGCTTTTGCTGCGTTCTCAGCTGTCTTCCGGCAGTCATGAGCTCTCTTAAGCATTTGAGTGATGTTTTCATCACCTGCCTGGTCCCCTGGTTTTCAAGCAAACAATCTGTTTCAGAGCTTTCAGAAGGGTGATAGAAATTAAGGCAAGAGTAGAGATGCTTCTACATGCTCTCAGTTTATATCAAGAAGTTGACAATAAATTACCAATCGGTGATGTAAAAACAACTTTACTTCTGCCTGAGTATCAGTGGTAACTAATGCCTGAATAATGCATCTCCCTCCCAGCCACAAGCTCCAGGCACTTGCTGCTCTGGGTACATGTCTTAAGTAATGTTTTATCTTAGCTTGTTTGTCTATTTGTAAGGGTGTGCATTAGGATTAGGTTAGGATTCTCAAAATAATTCACTGTAAAAACATTTAGCCTTAATTACAACTTTTACTCCAGTCACTCCAGTGGTGTTTGATAGTGCAGTCATTTCCAGTGCTTTTTCTCAACCACCTTCAACTCAAGCCTAATGGTTTGCCAGAACACCTTCTTACAGGTTGCCTTTCCAGCTGAAGAATTGCATTACAGCTTAGAAGCAGCCTTTCAGAGTTTACCATCATGAATCCTAAACTCAGTGAAAACTAGAACTGATGTTTCTTAATTTGATAATAATTTCTAGTGGTTATACAGCATTGTGCAGCTGGTAAGCCATCTCTTTAGCAGAGGGAGGACATAAACCACCACTGTCACCATACTTACAGTCTTAACTCCAGAAGAGTCATTAAAGTAATACACATTAGTGGCTATACTGAAATTCTGAACAAACCTACAATTTATTCATAGTTTACCAAATTCAATGCAAAGATGTCAGAAAGTATTAACAAACCCTCCCATCCCTGGTTTGCTCTATGTCACATTTTAATTTTATCCTTCTTCAAGTCAAAAGACCAATTACCCAAACTTCATACTTGCTAATTGAAGTGCAATGCACTAGAAAATAATGTGAAAAAAAATGGAGAATTTTCTGTTAAGAGCAGCTGCATATGCTTAGCTCTAAGTGATGCAGAAGCAACTCCCATGAATTTTCCACTCACAGATGTTGATAAAACTTGGCTGATCTTCAAACAAGAAAATCTGCTATCTAGGCATTTTAACCAAATTTAATGGTGAAGTAAAGGTATGTAAACCAAACAACTTCCCCCAAGTTGCATATGTAATGGGAAATGGTCACTATTTCCACTAAAGGGCTGTAACTCTTAATACCGTAACTAGGAGCTGTAGACAGACATCTGATAAAAACTAAATGACACCTTCTTTCATAAAATGCATGTGACATGAAACCACAGTCAAGCCCGAAGTATTTCTCTCTTCTAAGATTTCTTTCTGTCACCTGTGTGAATAGAAAATCCAAGACAAACTCACTTTCGCTGGCCACTTATCTCTGCCAGCAGGGAAAGCTCCCTAGTACACTGTGGAAAGGAAAGACCAGAGTCTGCAAAAAAGGTGGATGAAAATGTCAGACCTCCACTCTAATGTTTACTGCATGGCACACACTGCACAGGCCAAGACATGTACACAAGGGCCTGCTTCTAACACTGGCAGAGACGCAAAATAAGGGACAAGGTTAGCAGCACAGCAACTGTGGGCTGAGTGCATCTAGGCATCTGAAACACGAGGTTGACCACATCAAGCCAGATGGTCACTCTGTCTCTGAAAGCTTCCTGTTTACACTTCAGTGATTTCTGAGAAGCTAGTGCTGTAGTAACTGTCTCAGCCAGGCAATTACTACACCTCAGCATAGCATGAAGAGATATTTTTCTCTCTCTGAAGTTTTCCTCCTCTTTCTACTTGAAGATTACTGTTGCTATCTTCTCCTATTGGTAAAAGGAATGGGGCTATAAAACCCAGATTAACATTCATTGTGTAAACACCTCTTTCTATTTGAAAACCATAGCCAGCAGCTGTACCTGCACAATAGTGGCTCATTCCGTTACTTTGTAAGCAATATACCAAAAAACACCACCACCTATCCACAAGATTAAGTACCCACAAAGTAAGAAATCCAGAACTTACAGGCTAACGTCCCTGAAAACACAGTAAAACATTAGACAGAGTGTTTTAAACTTTCAGAGAAAAAGTAAAATGTGGACTGTAAAACTACAGCCATTTTTTTGAACACTACTCAATGCTGCCTTTGTATTGTCTTATCCCAGTTTTTCATAGACTATATGCAGCTTCTAGGAGGTAAGTGTTTCTGGTTCAACCAGTATCTGTCCTTGCAGTTAACACAGCTGTATGGCCCTAAGACACATATGCTCATGAGTATTGTTTAATAATTCCACTCTGTTCAGTTGCATGCCTGTAAGTGAGTAACTTTTGCCAGAATAGACATCCCTTTGTCATAACATACGTAGGTGAATTTAGACTGCTGGTGAACTTTACGACTCAATTCCAGTCTCCTTTTCCCTAGTTTTTTTGGTGTGTTAAATTATTTAGTTATTTAAAATCAAGAAAAGACTGGAAAGCATTGTTAAGTGATGGGTCATAAGCTGATTCTCTGTTATAACTAAGTCAAATGGTAACTGACATGAAAAAGACAAAAAAAAGTGGTTCATTGATGTCTTACCAACAGAACCAACACCTGCAGCTTTGAACTGCCCAAGAATGAGACTCTGCTCGGTTTCTGCCAAAGCCAACAGCAGCTCATATGCTTCTATGCACTGTTCACTGAAAGAGAAAATAAACCACAGAAATCTCACAAAATATATGTACTATTTAGAGGGGAAGAATACCTGCAACAGAGGTAGGTGATGAGCTGCATGATTCCCTATGTCTAGCGGCAGGAATATTAAATGACATAACATGCACAGCTTCTATCACAAACATCCAACATTCTGTCTTTCCTTCTGATGGTCCCAGATTGGTCTCCAGTAATGTAACAAGTTGAAAATGGAAGAGAATGACCTGATGTGAAGTAAGCTCCGGAAGCATGCTTTGAACAGTCAGCAATACAAACGGTAGCTGACACAATCCCTTTGAGAAACTTTGTTCAGGCCTTCTTACTATACAAAATAGAGTATTCTAAACTCTGCTAATATAAGTATACTATGCAAAGTATGCTAAGAAGAAAAGACAAGAAAATACTTCTTGCTCTATCCTAGCTGTAAGATTTTCTTCCTTACAACACAACAGCTTCTCAATACAGTTGTGAGTCACTCATTCCTGTTGCATTCCAATGGTTTTGAAAATATATTAATATGTCTATTTGCAATTTACATTTCCTTGTAATTTGGTCAAGGCTGATAGTAACAGAGCGTTCTCTAAAAGGCCCAAAATTTGTCTTAAGACCAGAACTGCCTGTTCTAAATTAGTTGCAGTTAGAAGAGTTAAATGTCACCATCTTTTACATACAGTTTAGAGCAAATTTAGATACGCATAACCAAATACCAACCAATTCATCCACAACTCCAACTGATGTAATATAAAGTCACTCTGAATTATGCGGAGTACAATAATACTCCTTGATCCACTCTCTTGAGAAAGGTGTCAGCATAATACAGAAAATATCGTATGACTGGATGGAGCAGAAACAGTTTGAAGCTACACACAACCTCTAATTCAAATGCTAATTCGGTATTTAAAAATAAAAAGATAAATATGTACATGTCTGTTAGATTGAGTTGACTACTGCTGGTAAACCAGGGCTGAAATACACTTGTATCAGTCACTTCAGTTTGGTAGTTTTTCATGGAGTTTAACTAAGGGGGCACTTTTTCAAATAGGAAACAAACCTAAACAGTGTTATTATGGCACACCAACCATTTCACTCTCAAAGACTTCTATCAAATATCATCACTCCCTCTTTTTCTCTCTGAAACACCCTCTGCGTAGGTACACACCTGTACTGCAATGCAAGCCTGAGGGCTGTGGCATTGGACTCGTACTTCCCAACAAGCATGCTCATCCTTTCAGCATTGCTCTTGCACTCTTCCAGTGTTATTGTCAACAAGTCATTCTGGGATTTCAAGTGCTCAATGCGGCTGCAGAAAAGGAAGTAATTTGTAACCTTAAAATTAGCTTGCAGACACTCTCCTGAAAACTTGAGAACAATCATAATTTAAAACAACAAATACCATCTGGTCTATGCAAGGTTTTTAATGAAGCTGCCAAAATCTGTAAGTTCTGTGTTCCATATCAAGAACCAACAGGATAGTTAATTTCTCTTAGGACAGCCTCTTCTCCTCTCCTCCCCTCCGCATAAAATGTAGTTATAACCCTGTACAACAGCAGCAAGCAGAAAGCTTGTACCCTTATTTTGTAGCCACAAGACAGCAGAGGCCAGTTTCATAACAACCTTTTGCTTAATTTTATTTCCTCCATTCCTCACTTTCTGGTGCCACATTTGGTTCTTGTTTTAAATGGTGTATTCATTAGTGCAATGTGCGGGTGCATGTAGGGATCATGCAGCTGCATAAATTCCCCCTTTCTTTGAAACATCCTGAATAACCACTTCACTTGAAGCCATATTCTGGTTGTGATTAGAGAGGTAACTTCCAAAATACAAGAAGGCCATGAAATCTCCAAAAGTTCTGGCAACAGTAAAAGAGAAACTCATATCAGAAATTAACTGCAATATTCTTCTCACTGAGGTTAACTCTGAACCTGAAAATGAGGCTTCAGAATATCAGTATTACTGTTTATTCTCTCTGCTAACAACTGCACTATATGTCAATGTACTACGCCTAATAGTTAAAGTTGGACATACACTGAAAACAGGCAAATGATTTCAAAATCTGGACAGGCACCTAATGAAGAAAGTGCCATCCAGAATTCTAAAATCACTGACTTCTTAACAAACACAAGAAGAGCTAGTATATCGTTTATTCAGTGACCAGAATAAAGCCCTGACTTTCCTAGCTGCTAGAATCATAGAATCATAGAATGGTTTGGGTTGGAAAGGACCTTAAGACCAGCTAGCTCCAACCCCCCTGCCATGGGCAGGGACACCTTGCAGTAAACCATTTCACTCAAGACTCCATCCAACCTGGCCTTGAACAATGCAGGGATGGAGCATTCACCACTTCTTTGGGCAACCCATTCCAGCACCTCACCACCCTCACAGTAAAGAACTTCTTCCTTATATCTAACCTGAACTTCCCCAGTTTTAAGTTTTAACCCATAACCCCTTGTCCTATCACTACAGGGCCTAATGAAGAGTCTCAGAAGCTTCACATACTGTATCTTTTTTGACACCTCCTGTATGGATACATTGTCAAAGCATAATGGGGCATTGCACAGAAAAAGTAAGGAGATCAAAAAAAGAAAAAAAGGGATTAGATTTTGCAGCACTACAAAAACATGAGCTACAAATAAAAGATTGTACTGATTAGACTGAATTTGAGATAGCTGTGGGAAAGAGAGAACTTGGCAGGAAACATGCTGAGACATGATTCTCACATTCCTCATCCACAGTTTTTATCTGCCAAAAAAGGACATGAAACATGGATTTTGATAGAGTTTAGTGCAGTATTTTAACAGCAATCAGAAACATGTAATTTTTCTTCTGCAGACAGAAGTCTGTTTACTGGTATATATGCCACACCACCATACATCAGTACATTCATTGATAAAGTTAATGCTATATTTCTGTTTCTTCAGGACAAAAGGAAGCAAATTCCAGAATGATGGAGAATAAGTTATGGGAATCTTTATTTTTCGCAGTTTTGTGCCTTATGAAAAAAGATGCCATGTCTAATTGGTCAGCAAATTGTCACAGGTGAAGGTGTCATGCTGATGTAACAATGCATGACCAAACTGTCATACTAATAGAAAGAATCCTTAGTATATGATTCAGTCTTCATCAATTACATTCTGTAGTATCTGAACTACATTCCATGGTAGATGCCATAGTTGAGCTGGGACTGAACTAAGAAAAGGATAATAAACCTGTTTGTTTGTTGGTTTTGGTTTTGTTTTTTTTAACAGCAGACAACACATTTGAGCCTATATAACTTTTCACCTTACCTATTTAATCTTTCTGTCTCCACTTCAAACTCTCGGATTTTACTCTCAGAGATAGCAGATCCATGTGAATAAAGAGTCTGAAATATTTCCTGGATGTTTGAGCAGTCTTGAAGGGAATGTGCCAAATGTTCAGCCACAGTACTAGACACCTGCACATGGCAATTAATACATTATTGTGAGTAGGTAACAACTGGATTCCTCTAACAGTAGTCTGCATTGAGAGCTGTATTTGCTTGCATGCAGTCACTTCAAGGCATTCATTATTCAGTTTTTATCACGAATTTTAAAGTTAATGAAATATTTAAAAGTTTCCACTTCAAGAAATTATTTTGATTTAAAATTCTACTAACCAAAGGGTGAAGCCCACTGTTTCATCATGTACTTAAAAAGCCTAATATGCAAGTCATTTATTTTCTTGAAAACTTAGCAAAAAGCAAGAGCTAAGTTCTTCAGTGAAACAAATATTAACACATAGTAACAACAGCATTATGGATGGACACTGGCATCACAAAGCAGAATGTGGTTCTCTGTTGACTGGAAGTTGTGAAATGCAATTGAACAGTGTTTCCTTGAAGAATAATATTTTGGAGGAATTGACTCCAATATTATCCTCTCGAGGTCACTCAGAGAATGATTTCTAGCCATCAGCTATGAGAAAATGAGATCTTAATAGTGGGTGAAATATTCTCTGTTGAAATATTTTTCCCAAAATAACTTTAAAAGTATTTCCAGTTAGCAAGAAAACAATGCTTTTAATTGAACGCAAATAATTTTCAGAACGTATCATGCATGTACGTAATTATTAGTCCTTACCCCTATGCTGCTGATTTCTGATCCTAAGACAGGCCTATCAGATGATGAAGACTCTGATCTTGTCTTTGACAACTTCACTCTTTCAGCAATCTGGAAGTCAGAATGCTGCACAGGTTACAAACTCAATAAAGATTACATAAAATTTATTTGTTCACTAGCTACACTTGCAAACCTGGAATAAACTTCAGTACAACATAGCTGTAAAATTGACACCTGTGTTGTAATGGAGAATTACAATAATTAGTGCTTAAATCCTTTATGCAGCTAAAGTTTATGGGCCTGCTTAGGATACCAGAAACTCTGGAGATTACAGGTGTCTCCTAGTTCATCACACACTTGTACAGCAGCTTTGCAAAAGCTGTGCTTTTCCCCGATAATCACAAGTACTGCTGGAAAACACAATAGCTCACCTTGGCTACGGGAATGTCATTGCTACTGCTGCTTGTGCTCAGCTCTCCGGTACTGGGGTTAATGGGTCGACTGGCAGAAGTGAGACGACTTGGGCTGGATGGGCCTGTGGCCTGTACGCTTTGTAAACGTGTTTGCAGCTCCCGAACCTACAGTAAAACATAACATACTGGTTTTTCCACTTTTATGTTTTAAATAGTTTGAAGATTTTCTCGTTGTTTAACTGAGCCTAATTGCTTCTGGCTTGAGCACTGAAGTTGTATTTTGTCCTGTGGTGGCTACAAAGTTTTCATGTGGGAAGCAGATGAATGGACATTGTTTTAAAAATTCATTGTCAGTTATTTTAAACTATCTGCAACGTGGAAACATGCAAAAGTAATACTGTAGAGTACACAAAGTTTCAGCATGTTTTATATAACCTCATAAGTGCAGCTGTACTATACGTATAGAAATTATTCTCTCTAGGGTGAAGCTAATGCTCCAGCCTATGATTATGATGTCCAAACAAATCAAATTAAGATCCTACTGTTAATGGAAAGCTCCAGTGTTTAAAAGACTCCTGACATAAATATATCAGATGATGACTTTGACATAAAGGTCAGAGAAATTCAAATATTAATTGTGCTTTCAAACCTACAGTTAAGTAAAGCTACCAAATAGTGAGTAATGTACAGACATGAAAACTCCAGCAAATTACCCGTCTGCAGAACTGCTCTGTAAACATACACTGCAAACACTGCAAACACTGCACAGTCCTCAAAACACCAAAAGATTTTAAGGATTAAGGGTAAAAAAAATCTGCAGGAGCCAAACTATAGCTGAGCTAAAGATTATAGTATTTACCCTGGAACAGACAAAGAATAAATGGTCTGCCTAAGAGAAAACGATTATGCCACAAGGTAAAGTGACAGCTCATTTTTCCCACAGAATCTCAAAGAAAGAGTGTGAGATGAGAGGGAGAAAGCCACCTGAAGAGGAAACTTCCCCGAATATGGGGAATTTTCTGTGCAGATTTTGTTGTTAACAGTCCATCTACAAGATGGAACTGGTGAAATTTTACCAAAGGCCCAGTGCAATGAGGCATTGTTTAAAAGCAAACAAACAGGAAAACCACTAGGGATGTATTCTCCATAAAAATCAAATCCCTGCCTCAAAATCTGACTTAAAAATTGCTAAAATATTATTCCATGCCCACAATCTAGTTCTGGAAGATTTCAGTGCAAAAGCAAGTAACAGTCAGAATTTAAGGCAACCAGAGTATTAAAGTCACTAAAAATGCTAAGCATTTGTTAACTCCAAAGTTTAAAAACATGTTATGTTAGGATAACATTATATAAAACTTTAATGCAGATAGGTTTCCTTTAATGTTTGTTTTTTGTTTTATTACTGCACACTGACTATTAGCCATGATTACAAAGCCAATTATTCTTAAGGATCTGTAAAACAACATTAGCAACAGAAAGAAAAATGAACACAGCTAAGACTGTAGCCAGTCAAATCTTTCCTCAGGAAAGCATTTACAGAAGAAAACTCAAAGCACAGCACAGTTATCAACCTATGCAAATTGCTGCTTTCAAACTGTATCATAGAAGCAACCACAACTTACATACACTGTCTACTTATTCATGCTTCTTGATGTATTCACTGATTCACACCTTCATTTGAGAAATTACATGCTGGATTAATTGCTATAAATGGCTGCACTAACTTTAGCAATGCTGAGTACTGGATGGTAATTCTGAGCAGGATATGGGTCACAAGTTCATATGACCTATAAAATCACCTATCTCACAATTCACACATTCACTAAGCTGGAGCCTCACCACTGGATTGCCCACCCACCAGAGCGCCCAGAGGCAGCTTAGGTAACTATTTCTGGTCATCAAAACCTCCACTGTATATAGAGCAGTAATGCACCATCTCCTCAAAAAGTACTTTTCCACACTAGTAGTTATTTTACTGGAAAAATAAGGAAGACCAAAGAACAAGAATCAAGAAAGAAAAAAAAAAGACTTCAGAAGACCCAGTTTTTTCTCTGGATCCATGAATGCATGAGTTTTGAAAGGACAAGTATGATTAAAAATATCTGACCACCCTGGCTCAATGCTGCTACCCATTTTAAGTGTCATTACCAATATAAATTAATGTGAAGGTAACATTTATTAGTAGAATGAAGGTAATTACAGTAATGCACATGAGGCACAATAAGCACTTGGGAGAGAGAGGAAGGGCAGGTCTTACAGGAAATGGATGATAAAATTGAAAAATCTGATGGGTGAAGACAAACAATGAAACAAAACCAAAAAAGCTCCACTGAAAGACAGGAAAGTGTGGATTTGTGAGTTGGGGAGGAATAACAAGGAAGGATTTAAAGACAGATTTCTTCAGCTCTTGCATCATATTAGGACATAAAAATTGCCTAATCATCCTAAAACTCTCAACTGAAATGGAATGTGGCTGACTGGCAAATCTAATTATATGATCAGGAAAAACAAACAAACAAACAAACCACCAAAAACCAAAAACCGAGGAAAAAATGAGAAATTCAGGAAAGAATCTGTGAATACCACAATTTAAAAAAGGAAAGAGCAAAGATTTTCTAAACAACTGGAGGAAGTCCAAAGAATTCCAGAAGTAAAATAGTGCTGGAACCTCAGAAAAAGCAGAAGCAGCAACATTAAATCAGACACAAGGCAACAGAACCATTAGACCTGAGAGCAACAGATAGCCTATATACCAAACAGATGTTTGCATGTGACTTACAGATGTTCTCAAATTATTAATATAAACTTAAATAACTGGAAATTTTATTTAATTACTACTTGATGTTTAGCAATATGAACTAATTGTTTACCATTTTTTTCCTCTGAATGCTGAGAACTGGAGTAGGAAACAGGGAAAACAATTCTTCCTGCCATAATACCTTAAGAACTAAATAAAAAGACAGCAAGAGTAGAAGAGAATACACTACAGTAATGCTGGATTTCTGAAAGATTTCATAAGTCATTAGCAGGCATTACAAACATGTTTGCAGAAATGCATAGTGCGCTACAGAAAATAATCTGGCAAAATATACTCATTATCTACAATCATGAATCTAAAAAAAATAATTTTACTCTTTGTATTTTACACATGCATACTCATAACTACATGATTTGTAGTAATATCCTAAATTATTATTTGTAGTAATATCTTAAATTAAAAAACAAACAAAACAAACCCACAGATAAAGACTACCTGTTTTGTCACTGATTTCCACGTTCAAAAGACAACTGCTTTTGTTCCCAAACCAGTTTCAAAAAGGGACATGGTTGTGATTCTTTTCTACCCTACCTGTGGCCTGTTCCATCATGCAGCATCTTTGAACCCTTCAAGCAGTTAACATTTTTACCACTCCAATTTTTTTCCTTGCTACATTGTGGAGGAAGATGAAGTGCAACAAATCACACGAAGTGAACAGACCTCTCCCACTTTCTAATTTATCCATGCATACTGCAAATCTGTGGAGGGTGGCGTGGTTTAAGCCCAGCTGGTAACTTAGCACCATGCAGCAGCTCACTCACCTTTCCCCTTCCCCCTTCCCTGGGGATGGGGAGGAGAATCAAAAGAACGTAAACCCCATGGGCTGAGATAAGAACAGCTTGGTAAATGAAGTATAATATAACACTGCTACTACTACTACTACTAATAACAGGAGTAACAAGGGGAGAGAATATAAAACTAAATAGGGAAGAAAAAAAACAGTAAGCAGCAGTGATGCACAATACACTGCTCAGCACCCACCAACCAATATCCAGCCTGACCCGAGCAGCAATCCGCCCCTCTGGGTAATTCCGCCCAGTTTATATACTGGGCATGACGTGCTGTGGCATGGAATAACCCTTTGAACATTTCAGGTCAGGTGTTGTATCTCTGTTTCCTCCTGGTTTCTTGTGCTCCTTCTCATCACAGAGCATGATAGACTGAAAAGTCCTTGATAAGGCAAGTGCTACTGAGCATCAGTGTGTTATCAGCATTGTTTTCAGACTAAAGCCAAAACACAGCAATGCACCAGCTACTAAGAAGACAAATAACTATCCCAGCCAAAACCAGGACAGAAGGGAAGATGGAAAATGAAATAATCTGGAAATAGATTTTGGCTGCTACCTCAGGTTTCTGGTGTGCACCAAGAGACAAGGAGACAGAACAGTTCGAGGATCACTTTAAACTGCAAGCTCACAAAGGCCCATAACATAACATATCAGCCTTCTCTAGCAATCTGAAACAATACCTTCTGATCCCAACACATGGTGCCAAACAAGGATAATGAGCAGCTTGTGCGAGCTTCCTGTTACCCGAGAACAGTCGGGGCTCAAGGATGCCTGCAAGGCAAAAGATCTGCTGCTGTGGTTTGGGTAGGTTTGAACTTCTTGCAACAGCAAGGTATTTTGGGAGAGTCCTTATACTAAAATAAAGTTTCTCAGAGTGGGGACAATCCGGGCAGCTGGAGGGATCACACATTAAAAATGGCACTTTTATGCTCCTCTGCAGATTAGTTTTCATGAAGCTCTTAAATTGAAGATACCTAAAATACTAAGTCTGGTTTTGTTCTGTTCAGTTTGGTGAATTCAGGTGAGTTTGGAGCACATACAGATTGATTTTCGCAACTAAAAGCATCTGATTAACTGAACAAGTTGACATATGGTAGAGAACAGACTTGACAGACTTTCAGAGCTGGAACTGCCTTTTCACTCTAGGCTAAGTTCTTCAGAACAGCCTCAGGGAAGCCTGAACGCTGCCCACACCTACTGCTTCTCATGCCAGCAGGCTGCTTGGGACTAATCATCTGGTAACTTTCATGGGCAGCAATTGCAGTCACGATGGAATTTATATGCTGTATCAGTGCTGCTCATCTGACTCCCGTGGTGGATACAAGAGATTTTGTGTAAGGATGCCACATTACTTCTACTACTATTTAAGCCTGTTTCCACAAATAACAGTTGTAAACAGTGCTGACTTGATTACAACCTTATTCTCATGTAATAATAATCCCATTATCTAGTACAGAAGTTTCCCAGCATTTTATCTGCATTACTAGATTCAGGATTATGGTCAGCTATGCGTAAACATTTTCTAAGGCACTGACTGGCCCAGACTTTAAATAGATCTGATTTTTAATACAGCAATATTATACAGAGGTAAAATAAACCTCTGTGTTATGAAATTAGCTGCTACACTACAGGCACCCTACAGAAATAAGAGATTACCTCATTTACTAATGACCCATAAGAAACAAACTACATATGTATGTTGTCTCTTAGCTACTCTTCTAGTAAGCAGCTCACTCTGTTAACTGAGCACAGTAAATACCTAATTTAATTACATCTCCAATGAGCCTGAGACAAATGTATTGAAAGCACTCTACTTGATTACAGACTGTCTAAAGTAACAGAACTATCGATCTGGTCAACTTCAAGCTTACTCACCTCACCCAATTTAATTTGAGAAGAACAGTAACTAGATTTTACTTGGAACTCCTTCCCACTCTCCAGGGGAATAATCTGAAGTAACTTTGAGTTCAGGTGGCATACAGAAAATATTTGATAGGTCAAACATTTATTTTGTTGCAACTATGGACACAGAGTTACATCAAAAATGCAAATGTGGTTTCCAGTGAGATAATTACATAGTGTTGCTCGCCGGGTCATATGCCATGAACAAACTTCTCTGGTGGGGGTAATAAAGTGGTTGTTCTGCAAGTTCAGGATGATACTAAAATCCGTATTTCAGTAAAGTCCTGTACATGTGCAAACTAAATGAAAACTATCGGGGGGGGGGGGGGGGGCACTGGGCAAGACATCCGTCCAATCTGTCCAAGAAAAATTCCCTTAATTAAAGGAGAATGAACATTTAAACTGGCTTGCTCTTTACAAAAGACAGCTCACAGTCTCTACAGAGCAATTCAAGACTCGCCGGGGTCAGTGGTCTGAACACTGTTTGGGTCAGTAATATCCCCGCTGCTGCTACCATCTGTAACTGCTCTAACCACTTAGGTGATCAACAAGTTGATGACCTCAATTCTGTTTCCACCAGAGATGCTTTCCTTTGGATACAATCCTAATGTAACAATCCTGGTTTTAATGGTTATCCCTGCACAGTATTTAATTTCATGATATAAACTTTCCCTATAACTTATTATTTATGTTTATACATAAATTATATATATTTATATATACATAAATTGCATATGTAGTTCATTACATATAACTTTAATATTTTAAAACTCCATATACAAAGTAGTAGCCTTACTCCTTACTGTTTCTTCAGAACCACAGTCCTCTTGTCTGTTAGATACCTCATAGTCTAATTTCTGGCCTAATACAGCCGCAAGTGGTTTACATTAATCCATTCTTGCTCCAGTTTTGTCCCTATGTTTGAGTAGCCATTAGTTTTCATTCTTACCTCCTTTCTCCAGTACTTGTAAAGAGAAAGCAAATTCAGATTTTCTTTGCAGCTTGAAGAGGACAATCTCTTTAAGTCACTTCTCAAAGTAAGCTACCCATTCCCCTGAGCATCTTCTACATCATTTTTGCCAATTTAAGCAGAACTTTTTCAAGTGTAAACAGTAAGAACTACATATAACATTTCAGACCAGATCCCACCACTCTTTATACAGTCTTTCCAATCTCTACTGGAAATAACTTATTTGGTGCAACCTAGGATTGAATATGCCACTATGCATCAACAGCTCCACCACTGCTGATCCCTGAGGGTACAAACACCAATTGTTTCTCTTTTTCTGTTTTGGATTTTTTTTGGTTTTTTTGTTTTTTTTTTTCTGAGGAGCTCCTGGCTGTCAGCATAAATGCTTGCTACCAATCTTTTTAGCACCTTAACCTGTATTCTATACTTCACAGAAACATAGAATAGTTCGGGTTGGAAATGACCTTAAGACCATTTGGTTCCAACCGCCCTGCCATGTACTTCTCACACATTAAATCTTTCTCTATTAATTCTGTCTTCAAGGCTACCTATTTTTGACTTGTTTGATATCCCAGTACTTATCTGTATCATCTGATAGTGTCAATATCTGCATTTGTGTAAGCAAATTTCAGAAGCAAATACTCTGTCCTCTGCTCACTTACCCCCTTCTTCTCCCACCCCCATCCTGCAACCTGCTATAATTCAGCAGGTGCATAAATGCTACTTCTGTAGCTCAAGGGGTAGTATTGCCTCTGTTTAAAACAGAAGAGTCAGTATAAAACCAGTCTTCAGGACTGAAGACGTCTTACACTTACAGTATATCATAAAAATAAATTTTACAAAGGAAAAGTTGAAGTGGTCCTGTTTTATGTGACTGCAGATTACTATTCTTCCCTCATCACACATACCTTTTGTTAGTGTTAAAGAGAATCTAGACAGTTTTTCAAAGGTAATTTGTGACTCTGTCTCTGAGGACTGTAACACTCACACAAGCTTCATGCTAAAATGATACAGTCACTAGGAAACTACATTGTTTCAGCAACAGTATTTGTCAAAAAGGTTGATCTGCTGCCAGTAGGTAAAGAGCAACACTTACAGTAATTTTACCAAAATACAGTCGCCTAAACTGTCACTCAGATTTAACACATAAACTTGAAACTGCCTGTTCTAAAAACAAATTATTTCCCATCTAGCCAAAAGTCTGCAGATTCAACAGGGACCAGTTAACAAATTTTAAAAGTAATTGAGCCTGAGGTCATGTTCTTTTGGAACTTTCATCCTTTGTGCATCATTTCCCAGGTTACTTTACTCTGGACTCCGCACAAAGCACAAGGGCTTTATCTGACCTTGCAGCACTACAGAATGTAGACAGGCAAGCAGGACACAGCTGGGACTATTCATTGTTCAGTTCTGAGAATTATTACCCTCTGACAGGAGTCCTGCTCTTTTCCTTTCTCCTAATCAGAAACTGAATTCCCATCAAAAAAAAAGAAATATCTGTTGCTTACAGGAAAAAAAATGCCTCTCAGGAAAAATCACTAAATGAACATCTGCTTTCTTTATAGTCGAGTTACATATGCTTCCTTGGAGACGAGTATCAGGTTTTTTGGTAACTCATCATTTCTGATATCAGGTTGTTGTACACTCTGGCTGTTCATCACACAATCTTTTTCAACTATGTTCAGGTTTGTTCCAGTTCTTTAATTTGTATGGCTCAGCTTTAAAAACAAAAAGCCCTACAGTCAGTGCAGGAAGCAAGATTAAAGAGAAGCTTGTTGTAGTGACAAAATTATACAGGTTAGGAAGAACAAGAAGCATGATCAATACAGTAGCCTTACCCTTCTACGCAGCCTGTCCCTTTCTTCACGAATAGCATTCATGGTGGCCTTGGTCCTGTTCAGCTCCTCCTCTTTGCTACACAGCATGGCTGTGAGGCTCTCATTCTCTTCCTGCAGGCCAGCTAGCTCCTTTTCCCATTGAGATCTCTCTTCAGACAGATTTGGATAAAGGTCACGTCCCAGTACACACTCAATCTCTTCCACAGTCTGCAAAAATACAGTCATCAAAAACCAGAAAGGAGCAGAAAAAAAGACTGAACAAGACCAATGGTACAAAGGACATGTGTGCAACACGCAACTATAGATACAGTTGTATGTACATACCAGCCCCACAACACCATTAGTTTGCTTCTTTTGCTTCATAAGTAAATACAAAAAAAAAAAAAATTGTTGCTTAGTTTGGCCATTTAATCAAAATATTTCATACTGACCAGCATACATTTTATGAGCAAGAGAAACATGTCACCCAAGAGTGACAGCAATTGTGGTAGTTTTATCTCAGAACACTTTAAAACAAATTAATGACACCTTGTCATGGGTAAGCACTGTGCTGCTTGTTTCTTGCCTGAATGACAGGCAGAAAGCAGCAGCCTGTGAATGTGCATATCACGGAGTTTTTCTTAGCTCTGAACCAACTCCACAAAAGAGAAAAGAGTGGGATAGTAAAAAAAGAGGAGCCTCCTTTCCCATGTTGCTAAGCACGTTCTTTCCTAGAGGTGAGAGAGAGATAAAAGAAAGAACGCTGGCCTCAGCTAGGCTTATGTTATATAGAAGATGTTACAGCCCTTGTAGTGACTACAAAAGGCAGTAAGCTTAAACTTCTTTTCTAAAAGAGCAATGCCTTGTATCAGTTTCACTTGGACCTACACATCTGAAACTATGACAAGGTAAGTTATTTCAATACCACATGAAGATGAATTTAAGTTCTGAATAAGCACAGAGTGGTTAATCCTACAGTCTGAAGAGAACTTCTGTAACGGCAGGAGCATTCTTTCTTGATGATGCCAGCCTTCTTTCAAACAGTGCCTCTTCATTATTGTGTTCTCCTCTCCCATCTTCACTCAAACTCTCCTCTTTCTTCCATGCTTTCTCCTCACCCCTCTAATGCCAAGTTCTGCTGCTGCCTCCCTCTACCTTATTCCCGTGCTCCTAGTGTTGCTATCTGTGCAACCCCTCCTTTCCCAAAGACTCTTCTCCTCAGAGCACAGCTGGGGTTGATAAGCCTGGAGCAACACTGAAAGACTGTAATGAAGTAGCAGGAACAGGGGCTTATCACAGAGCTATCTTCAGACAGGCTGCTGCTGTTTCTCCAGACTCCACTGCTACCATCTGCCTACACAAGTACAAAGTTCAGGCAGTGACAGCATCAGCATGCATGTGACAGTCATACTAAGGGCTGCCCTGTAGTCCTTAACAAAGCTGAGGGACCTTTCTGCATGTGGCTATGCTCCTTCATTTTGACATGACCAATAGCCTTTTGCTCACTAAAATATTACCACAATTCTCCTGTTTGACAACCAACATGCTACCATCCTCGATGGTAAATAAAATATCAATACTATACATGGATATACCTATGTAAACTACCAGGGTTTTTATTTTTTTCTAAAGCAGTATCACAGAGCAGTTTTATCCAGCCTGCTGCTGCACAGCAGATAAATTAGGTATAATTTCATGGATCACAGGATCGCATTGCAATGTAATGTAGTAAAGAAGAAAAAAGCCAACAGTCAAAGCAAAAGACAGCCAGAATATTTCAGACTTCCTTTCATGATTCCACTCATTTTAAGTCTCCAAGTTCTCTGTCTGAGAAAGCAGGAAAGGAGCCATGGGTGGAACTCTGGAGAGGAGCTTTACATGTAGGTTTTGCTATATTAAACATATTGATGACACATTTCTCTAGCTTATAATGGGACCATGTTGGAGAGATTCCTATCTTCCTGAAAGGTTAATAACCTTATCATGCTATCACTTGTCAAACACAAACAATCCCAGGCTCTATAGCATAGGCAGTGAGGAAAAGTCTTCCCCAAAAATGGCTATCCATGTAGAGATCACATGAAAACAAAATGCCTGCATTTTGGACCAGGAAAAAGTTGCTGACAGTTACTTATGAAAATTTGGCTGTAGTTAATTTGAAGCAACAGCAAATAAATGGGGTTAAAATAAAAATGTTGAGAATTAAGATTATGGCAGCTACTTTTGACAGTTTGTTGAAGCTACCTCCTGTGCAAGTTTTCATTTCATCTCACTTTGGAGACCTCTCTGGACCTTACATAGACCAGCCTCTATCTGTTTTCCAAGATCCACAATCTTTCTCTTGGTGAATGTTGACTTCTGAGAATACTTACCCTTAAAGCACCATATAATATTGAGTAACATTAAAAGTATTGATCCTAATCCTTCAAGACTCTCAAACAAACTACTTTAAGACTGTTACCAAGAAACCCAGAAGTCAGGCTTCCTGTTGCTCTCAAATATACCCACAGTCTTCAAACTACAACTCAACATTTATTTCTTCATACACCTTTATATTCTTCCACCAGCAGGAATAGCGAGGACCTTTCCCAGTAGTATGCAAAAGTGTCTAAGTCATCTAGATTGGTCACAGACCTCCCCATTTTAACAGCAAACTTGTCACTGTATTTGTTTTTATATGAATGAGTCACTGACACAGAAAGCTTGTTCATCTCATTCCCTGCATGTAGTTAGATACTTTTCAGTTCTCTTGGTTTCAGGTTCTGAATTGCAATCCCTTCATTATATGTGCTATCGGGCATCCCTATTCTGGTTCTGTTTACATATACAATAAAACCAAGACATACAATCAGTTGAATTATTGTTCCTGTGTCTGGCATGTCTCATTAGAATTCATGTAACAGGCATGCTTTGTGTTAAACACTAGCTTCATATTTTAAGACAGTCAAGTCACCACTTACACACAGTTTAAGTCATTTTATCTTCAAATTTCAGCAAGTATTACATACTGTGCTTTCAGTTACCTGTCAGTGAGTAGCTGTGTGACCTGTGACCTTGGGCAAATCACAACTTATTTACTACATAACCTTCAGAAGATAAATTAAATGCTGAGTGTCCCTGTTCCTCTGAAATGAGCATAAGACAAATACATTTCTCATTTGTTATTGAAATTCTGCTAGTAGCTTCTCTGGGCCTTGGAGAATTCAGTGTAAAACAGGCATGCTACTGCTTACCCAACACACAGTGAGCTGGAGTTGATTTCTGTGAAGTACTTTACTTTGAGACCTTTGGAAGTAAAGTGCTATTACAACAGAATGTGACAGGATGCTTCAGGCAAAGTGCATGCTGCATTTAGAGCTTAATGTTACCATTACCTTAATGGCTAAATCACAATGTTTGCTGGCAGTAGTGAGTTGTTCAATATGTCTATCCACTTCTGCTACCGATAAACTGCAGCTGCTTTTCTTCCTCCCGCAGACAACATTTTCCAGACCTGTTAGCACTCTTTGCAGTTCTGAATTCAAGTCACTACAGTTATCTAAAAGAAAGCAAAACAAAACAAGAATTATCTCAATAATTAGTGACTCAGTGAAAAGAAAAATTAAGCCAGGAAGTGCCTGTTCCAGAACCACTGCACTGATGTTGTTCAAGGAATGTCCTTGCAATATGCCCATTTTTCCTCACAAAGTGATATGCTTAAACACCATAACCACATTAACTGAAATGATGAATTACCTCCCATCTGACAAAAACCCCTCCCCTATTTATCTGAAGTGTTCGTTCTTTATTCAAAGACCTCTTGTTTTCTGAAGAGCATCACTTTAAGACACCACATGCTCACATAACATGGATTTTCTTTTTTGTTGGGTTTTTTTTTTTTTTCCTGCCTAGAAATAGGCCTTTTCAGGGCCTATTACTCTGATTTTATTATCCCTAGAGGTTTTTCCTCTGTAAATTCTATATATTTTTCTGCCTGGTACACTCACTGACACTACAACTTGACATTTTTTGAAGGAATTTTTGTCATTGTACTTACAAGCTGCCTGATTTTAAAAAATCCTGGTGTTTAGAGAAATGATCCCTATCTATATGTTTCCTTTTTACAGCTATTTCTTCTTCAAATGCAACTGCAGAATATTCAGGGACCATAACAACACACCTTGTTGTTGTTATGTTCCATAATTCTACAACCACGTTAGCAGCATATATAACACTATTTTGATTATAAAATGTGACAGTCACTTCCTTTTCTGTCTTTAGGCAAAGCTCTTCTAGTGTCCTGGGCATTGCCACAGCATCCTCCATTTCTGTGAAAGCAGTGGTTCTTAGTACCATGCTATCTCACTTCAAAAAAATATTTTTGTTTTTCTTAAGCTTACACATGACAACAGACAGTGGCAGCTCCTAAGGCAGGCACATGGTAGAATTCACCCTTGTGCTCTCTTGGCTGTGCTATTATTTCTGGCATACTACTTCAGAGTTTGCAGCAACTACCAACTGTAAAGCATGCAAGTGGTACACTATGAGAGAGTAGTGCTACACATTACTAAAACCAATAGCAGGCATCCTTGCTGGAGCATGTTATTTCTATACAACTGCTGCAAGCATTTAACTCATAGCTGTGGCTCTTACAGGGAACTAAAGTAGCATGGCATTTAACAGGCATGAGACACAAGATTACTGTAGACTGCCTTGATATCTCTCTGTGCAAGAGAAGACTGAAAGCATTTGGATGAAGGGATGAGATGATCAGAAAGTAAAAAAATCCTGTAAATGTGCTGCCACAAAAACACCTCAACAGACTAATGCAGAAACATGAAACTATCACTGACCAAAAAGAACAGTTTGGAATGATGTCACAGTATTGTGACATGAAAAATGTGAATGGCCACTACATACAAAACTTTACTCCTGGAAGTCATATTCACTAGTTCCTGACTAGCAGCCACTCATCTGTTGTAGTAATTCCAAAAATCCCTCTACAGTAACACTTACTTATGAGCAGCAAATACTGAGCAGGATGCTTAATTGTAAAACCCTCTATTCTGTTTGTTTGAATTTATTTGTTTCCATAGCATCTCCTGTAACAGACATTTTGCCTATTTAAAAAAGCTTCACAAGACCTTGTACACTTTTTGTTTCTACAATAACACTGTCCCCAGAAATTCAGGTTTTATGGAATCCTAGTATCTCAGAATCATACAATGGTTTGGGTTGAAAGGAACCTTAAAGCTCACCCAGTTCCAACCTCTTGCCATGGGCAGGGACACTCTCCACTAGACCAGGTTGCTCCAAATCCCATCCAAGCCAGGCCTTGAACACTGACAGGGATGTGGCAGCCACAGCTTCTCTGGGCAACCTGTGCCAGCATAAGACCACCCTCACAGGGAAGATTATCTTCCCAATGTCTAATCAAAATGCCCCATCTTTAAGCTGAAAGACTCTTCCCCTTGTGTTATCACTACATGCCCCTGTAAGAACTCCTTCTCCACTTTTCTCGTAGACCCCCTTTAGTACTGGATGAGAACCCTGTTTGTGCCAGAAAACTAGTACAAACCAATCACAAGCACTGGAGAGTATTCACACTTTTAGCTCTTGGAGTTTTACTGCCTGTAGTGATAGAGCAGTATATCCACATGCATTAGTGTATCTTGTTATATTATTTATTACATCACTGATGTTCATTACATTAGGGCAGTAAGCAAGGTAGTGCACATTGTTATTAGGTCATGATTTTTTATCCTTATATACCTGTACCTAGAAGAATAAAAAAATATATCCATATTTGTGTATATATATGTATGTGTGTGCATACGCACACAACAGGATTTATTTTCACAGGAATACAGACACAAACCCCAAAAAGGACAGAATCCATAGAAGAATTACAAGAAAAAAGAAGCAAAATATGAAAAAAAAAAAAAGCAAGAATCCCTTCAGTTAACATTCTTATTTTCTCCATTGCTGTATTTCATTTTATTGCCATGTTTCCCACTGTTAGAAGAAACCTAGATGCATGACTTGCTGTTATTGTGAACAAACCCTGCCTCAGCTCCACACCATTAAGAATAAAACTGAAGCCCTAATCCCAAAATAAATGCTTAAAAGTAAATCAGTTAGATTTTTTTTTTAGTAAAAAAAAGAGGAAAAAAAATGAAAGTCCTAATGTTAGAATCTATTCAAGTAGAAAATAGTATGTATCAACTTCTGAAAGTAAAATTAGAGATGTGCACATCTACAGGGATATGACATTGTTGGAATCACAGAAACATGGTGGGATGGCTCCTGTGATTGGAGTGTTGGAATTGAAGGTTACAGGCTCTTTAGGAAAGGCAGGCCAGACAGAAGGGGAAGGAGGTGTAGCTATTTATGTCAATGATAGGCTGGAAAGTGTGGAACTCTGCCTGGGATGGGTGATGAGTCAACGGAAAGCTTGTGGGTCAGGGTCAAAGGGAGAACTGTGATGGGGGACATTACTGTAGGGGTCTGCTACAGGCTGCCTGATCAGGAGGACTGTGTAGATGTAGCCTGATCAGGAGGAATGTGTAGATGTAGCCTGATCAGGAGGACTGTGTAGATGTAGCCTGATCAGGAGGACTGTGTAGATGTAGCCTGATCAGGAGGACTGTGTAGATGTAGCCCTCTATAGACAGATATACTCACAGGCCCTTGTCCTCGTGGGAAAGAATATAGGGACACTGTTTGGGAAGCTAGGGACCAGGTCTTGCCTTTATAAATACACAACTCCAGAGCCGGTGTATTCATTTCAATTTAAGAAAATGTACAGAAAACCTTTTTTATATGGTAGCTTACAATATCAGCATGTTTTCTTCATTATTAAAGTCCATCTGAAGGCAATGAATATTATGCCCACAAGTCAGCCTTCTCTGGAGTCCACACTTCTAAACGGCACCACACTGGAACAAGCAGCAAGAAGTTCTCAGTAATAAAGTGCACTGCTCAAACATGTGGAAACCGCTTTAATACAGTTCCTTATGTATGGAAGTAAACATTGCATGATGCATTATAACCATGAAAGCGTCATGTGGAGTTAAGAGTTTATTACTTAAGCATCAAAAGTTCCGCAACAGGGCTTAAGAGTAGTACTATTTCAGTGATTTCCTAGAACACTCACTGCTCATGTACATTATCACCCACAGAAGTTCACCCACCAGACATTCAGCTAATTTACCCAGGGAAGAAAATGAAGACCAAGTATTTGATTCTAAATATAAATTAAAAGAAATAGTATTCTGAATAGAATTCTGGAAATCAGTCACAGTGAGGATTACATGACACTTCTGCTAGTCTACAGCTGTAAGGGTGGTGAGGCACTGGAATGGGTTGCCCAAGGAAGTTGTGAATGCTCCATCTCTGGTGGTGTTCAAGGCCAGGCTGGACAGAGCCTTGGGTGACATGGTTCAGTGTAAGGTGTTCCTGCCCATGGCAGGAGGGTTGGAACTAGACGATCTTAAAGTCCTTTCCAACCCTAACTATTCTATGATTCTATGAAAACACTATCATACTGAAGGCCTATTATCTGCTCATGCTTACATTGCAAACTTTATGGAGTAATTATTCCATACTTGGAGCTTCTTCAAATGATCAGTAATTGTGCTTGGATGACAAAACAGATGATATTCTGAAAAAAAAAGATGCTTGCCTTCTTAGTTCTTAACTAGAAAAAAATCAGTTACAGACTGTCTGGAGATACTCCCCTCTTGCACTGCATTTTGAATAGCCTGGGTAAGATTTATCCTTGTCTAAATCCACTTCAGTAAGCTATCACAATTCCATACTTCAAAAAGGCTGTCAAGATTTCAAAAAGTGCAGATATTCTTTATAATTAGGCTGTAAAAAACCTGGACGTGCTTCCCCTTCCCCCCCCCCCCCCCCCAAGTTTTACTCTGTCTGCAATTGTTTTCTAGAGTTAGACTACTTTACAGGCACAATGGTATGTGAATTGCTCTTTTTCCCCCCCTCTTCTTTCCCAAAAGTCATGAGCTTTGCTGAACAATCATTCCATTTCAGACTCAATAGCTATTCCATATCAAAGCACAGAGATTACTTCACATGTGAGATCATAGTCATGGAAAAGTTCAGTATTTTTGTGATTAACACAGCCTGGATTAATTTGTATCCTTGCAAAAGACTTTCAAAAGCTATGACACCTTTCTGCTGTAAGAAGGCATCAGAAGCATAACTCACCTACGTCTGCGGCGACCATGGTGGACTGATTCTCTGGTACTGAAACAGAATTCTGGTCCATGCTGCATGAATCTTCGTTAACCTCATGCTGGCTTTGGCTGAGCTCTGACCGCAACTCTGAATACTCATCTTCCTCCCTGTGAGAGAGAGTAAAGGCAGAAATAAATCCTCTGAAGAAATACCATGACCCTTATTTCATACCTGTAATATGAAATATTGTATGCTGAGCAGCAGGATACAATCCACAGAAGTCTAAGCCAGCAGAGGTTTTATACCCTTACTGCAAAGCAACTGTGCTATGCCCATAATGATCACTTGCAGCAGCCAACACCTCGCTTCTATTTCTTTATTTCCAAGTTCATTATTACTCCAGAAAACTAGACAAGGAAACAATGGGTGGAACTGAGTGCAAGCAAGGATGTGTGCAAGGATATACAGTGCTCTGCAATAAATTCTGAAATGGCAATTCTTAATCAGCGTAAGTGGCTTTTGATCCCAAAGTAAATTAGCAATTACTGATTTTGGTCTCCTCAGCTCAAACATGCCATCAGCTGTGAGCAAAGCAAGTGTGCACATGCACAAACCTGCACATGTGTATCAAAATGCTCCTGGGGACAAAAAATTTTTCCTTTTCTCAAAAGGAAGAGAATGTGTGAGTATAATGCTGAACTGCTGCCTCAGTTACCTAGGTTTTAACTCATTTGTCAAGCTGGTTCTACTAAAATAATTGAGGACAGAGGATACTTTAGCTAAAGCTAATGAGATTAAAAATTTAGGGCTTTTCCCTCGTCTCCACACAAAGAGCTGAAAGAAGTAGGAAAGAAGATAAGTAAATGACTAACAGCTTTGCCAGAAAACACTTGTAAACATTTCTTTCTTTTGAGCTATTTGCTGATTCAACTCAAGAGATTTTTTATTATTTTTATTGTTTTTACTTTTACAGCGACTGTTTTAACATTCAAGCGCTCATTTTAAACATAAGAACAACATCAGGTTATTCTAGTTCAAATTCCCTCTGGTAAGTAAGCAAACAGCCTCCATTTTGTTAAAATAAAACAAATGCAGAGATTTGTTTTGATTCAGATTCAACACAAAAGTATGAGAATGAAACACTCTGGATCTGGAACAATGAGAAACAGCAAAGAGCTATCTGGGGATCTGCATCTGGGAGGGGCACCTGTAATGTTAAGCCTGCTGTATGTATGCTACATGGTGATGAGTGTTTCTTACAGAAGGATTGCAGGATTCAGCCTGGAGACATGTCTGGGTTTGCCAGGCAATACAGCAGAGGAGATGGCCCATACATACAGAGAACAATGACAGAAGTAAAGTCTGATCTTAAAGTAGCAGAGGTGACAATTTATGAGACAGGTCAACTCAAAAAAGGAGTTTCAGTTTGCTTGCCAATGTCAGAGAGAGCAACCGGAATCAAGAGAACAACTCAATATGAGTTATGCTTCTTGTTCATTTTATACAAATCCTTAACCCTTATATACTATTTCTTACATGCACTTACAGTGATTTGGCATATTATGATTGGATACATGTCCTGAAGACCCTTAGTGACTAACATATAATTGGTTAAACACAGGTGTGAGAACTCAACCTCAAAAGCTTGCCAACAGTCCACAGTTCTCATTAACTCGCTGAATTCCAGCCTCTTATCTTGCTTGCTTAAGCTTCTTCGGGCCTCTCATGGCCTTGCTGTATCTTTCAGGATTATTCAGAGTTTATGTACCAATTATGCATTCTCCCGTGAGAACACTGTCTCCACTGCCAAGAAGGGTCATTTCTACAGGAACTATCATGCTCTTCTACCCCTTACATTCATTTCAGTAGAAAGGACGTCTGACTTTATCACAAGCACTTAGTGACTATTATTAAACAAAAATGCAGGTCAGTTGATTAAAATAGAGATTTTGATAAAAAATAAGTCTTTATGGTATCATGCAGTACATGTTTAAGAGAGTGTGAGAACTAAATGATGAATAGCAAGAATTAAAACAGTGTAATGAAGACAGATAAGTGCGGGTTTATGTTACATGAACTCGTTTATTATTAGCCACAGCACAAGACAGGAGTAATTAGCTTTAGATAAAAACAATACCCAAGCACTCTAACAGTTGCATTTTTTTTAACTGAAGGTAAATAATCTTTCCTTTTATGAAACAACTAGTTCTACATTTTTAAAACCTAAATTACCTCTACAAATGTGCGAGAGGCTGTACTGATCACAAAACAATGCTGCACACAATAATAATGTCTTACCACTCTTCTTCTGGCTACTATTGCATAGATTTTCTGTTTTAAGTCCAACACAGGTTCATCTAGCTAGCACTAGCGCTGTTTTTTCAGTTTAAGCATCCTCAGTATCTTGGGGCACTTGAAAAGTACATCACGCAGCAGGACTTGCGTCTTTCCCAGTAGCTCAAGCCAGAATCAGTCTCTGAATGAGCTAATGCTTCTAAGACTTGACCAGAAAGATCAGAAATCCATTTCTAGTAAAGCAACAGCAAGGCCAATCAGTCTCTCTGTCACCAGTCTCATGGGGGAGAAGCCTAAAAACACATGGGGGAATCTGAGGGGACCAGTGAATCTCAAATACAAATTTTGCCTTTAAAACTGAAGTTGGCAGTAACAAAAGATACTGTTGGTGACTCCCCTTTCCTCAGAACAGGAGAAGAGTCATTCAGTGGCACTGGAAATACGAGCTGCTGAACAGCTGATGATGATGAACCACTGAACTCCTGCCACAGCACCCAGATGGTGGATGTATTACAACCTCCCGGTTGCTGTCATCATCTAGGACTTGGCTGAAGAAAGGAGATATATATTTGTTCTCCTATGTGCCCTGATGGATCCCAGTTGTTGGAATGTCATTGTGAGTTAGAGGCAACTGAAATCAGGTCAAGCTGTTCTCAACACAGGGCAGCATGGGAACAATGTTGGAGCAAAAGGGTGTGTTTTGTGGGAACATCTGCACTTACCTGCTTTCCTCATGTCCGGGTGCAAGCAGTGATCACAACTGCTGTACAGGCACTGAGTAAAACTTGAGCGAGTATTCAGCAAAATGGCACACTTTCATCATCCTTTCCCACCACTGACAAGTTCTGCCAGTGTCGAGGTTTAAACCCAGTCAGGTAATTCGTTCGCTCACTTCCCCCCCTTCTTTCCCTCCCCCTACTCCCGGAGGGACAGAGAGGAGAATCGAAAAGAATGCAACTCCCACGGGTTGAGATAAGAACAGTTTAGTAACTAAGGTATAACACAGATCACTACTGCTACCACCAATGATAATAATGATAAAGGAAAATAACAAGGGAAGAGAATACAACACCTCAGCACCAGCCGACCGATAACTTGCCCCCCTCAGCCCAACCAAGCACCAACCAATACCTCTTCCAACCCTGCCGTCTCCCAGCCCTTCCTGCTAACTCCCAGTTACATCCTGGGCATGACGTGCTGTGGTATGGAATACCTCTTTGGTCAGTTTGGGTCAGGTGTCCTGTCTCTGCTTCCTCCCAGCTTCCCCTCCTTCCTGGCAGAGCATGAGCCTCACAAAGTCCTTGGCCAAACCAAAACATCGCTATCAGTTCTGTTCCCAGGCCGAAAGTCAAAACACAGCACTGCACCAGCTACCAAGAAGAAGAAACATGACTGCTACTGCTGAACCCAGGACAGCCAGGAACATGACAAGGTGTGCATTCTCTTCACAGTGCAAAGAATGCATAGCTTCACGCTTTAGGTGCCAGCAACAATTCAACAATCATTTTACTTGAACAAGTATTTTTAAAGCGTTCTAAGACCCTCAGATTGAGAATACCACAGGTGTATGTGCACTGCAACCCAGACTGACTGCTCCCTTTGTATATACTCTTAAGGTCCCTCTGAACTAGTTCACTTGTGAACAAACAGTGACACACTTGAGATAACATGAGAATTAATCACCAGTGGCAGGTAGGGCTGAAGTACTATTCACATCCACAGTGCTATCTGAATTGGATTCACTTAACTTCCATGTAGCACATATTTTGAAGCTAGAATCAGATCTCCAGGTCATTGTGTAAATATGACTTTAAGTGCCATTTGTTATTTACTCTCCTTCTTCCTCATTAACTCCAACACAACCTACTTTCTGAATATATTTCAGATTAAAAGCTCTAAGTCTGAACAAATGGGTTTACAGCAACGGCCTACAAGCTTCTTGACAACTGTTCCAAATAACCCTTAGCACACACCAGTATTCAACGGAATGTATTTCTGTTTGGTATTGTCAAAGTTACAATTTTTAGAGTTGCACAGATGGACCCAAACAGCCAGTGGTTTAGAACTAAAAGCAGTTTGGTCTCTTTCCTTTTCCTGAATCTCACTTTGACATGTATGAAAGACTGTCAATCACAGGCCAAATTCTTTTTGCCAGCCAAAGACATGATTAAAAAGGAAAAAAAAAAAAAAAAAGAAAGAAAAGATTTGAGTTTGAATTACTCTAAGACAATACTAAAACCTTCTGAAGTCAGGAATATTCACCATATTCACCTTTAATGCAGATCTAATTCCCTTTTAGTACTTCAGTACTACTGTGTAATTTGTAAATCCTTTGTCTGCTTCAGAGTTATCTGGTGTATTGGTTATATCTAAGTATTTACAATATTACTGTAACTCGGAAGATCCATTTGATTGGATCTGCTGTCCTCCAAGTTGTACACACTTGGGAGAGAAAACCGGAGCAGGCATACACCTTGTCAAAGGACAGAGAACCTTTGCAATGTAAAAAAAAATTCTCTTCTAAATTGAAACAGCAGAAGTAGGGGTAACACTGCCCCCAGCTTCCATTTGACAAGCTAACACGAACTCAAAGCTAGCACCACTCAGTGAAAGCTGTTCACTCTAAAAGCAGGCAAAATGTGCTCTACACAATCCTCATAGTCCCTTCTGCCCAGCAGTATTGCAGAGTTTGATGAAAGCTTGTGAATTCAGTCTTACAATGGACTTACAATACTAGCTACCTCCTCCCACTTTCTTAGTAATTTAGACGAGAACACTGAGACAGTCACACAACTGTAATTTTCCAAGAAAAAACAGAGCAAAGGTTTATGTCTCTAGACTGCTCAAATGAAAAAAAAAAAGCATCCTCATCCTAGTAGAGCACTTCTTTAGTGTCTTTTTGCTCCCAAACTGCTACCGTATTGAGGTGGTACTGGGTAAATTCTGCACTGTCACATGTGAAGAACTAGGCAAGCAAGAGGTTCATCTACTTGAACAGTGTGAGCATAGGGAGTATCAAGTCAGACACAGCTGTATTTCAGCTTTCTATTTTCGTGAGGTTGTGCTTCCAAACCAGCTGGGCTGTCCAGAGGCAGTAGCAGGGAGATGAGACAACTGGAGATGAATGTTGGCTTGCTTCCACAACCATGGTGACCTCATTTTCCTTAGGGAATGCTGGAACAACACAGTGTGAGAGCAGCAGCTAACTTCATGTGGGCACACACATCAAACTTCTTGTAACCAAGAAATAGCTATCAAAACCTAGAAAAATCCTGGAAACTTCTAAAAAACCTCCTGTAAGATTACTAAGATCAGCATATCACACATAACCTGGGAACAGGCACATGTGACTTAAGCTTTTTTTAGAGCTGGTATTACTGAACCACATGAGCAAAAGTCCAGACAGTGTAAGGACAGAAAAAAAAAAATATACCCAAACAAAACAAACCATCAAAAACATCCTTGGAATGTTTTGGAAGAAAAATCCTTGGAATTAAGAATATTAACGAGCTTACGCAGCTTGCAAGAATCCTCAAACTGTTGCAAAACCTTATTCAGATTTACACACTCTTTTTGCTTACTTTCTGCCCCACTTTCTCAGGGTACCACTCACATTCAAAGAGATACAAATTTAAAGATAATACAGCTTAAAGAGGGTAGTCAAATATCCTCCATGCATCTCTGGTTTCTTCTAATTGTTTCCAGAATATTTTTGGGTTTTGGAAGGAACCATGAAGAATGTCACAAAGCAGCAGCACATCAAGCTACATGTTAGGGTTTTTTTTACAGCCTAAAAGCAGTACACAACAATCTCTCTGTCAGCGCTAGGGAAACATTTATCTGCTACACAATTAATGTAAACTCAAGAAAATTGTTTTCAGAAAGGCAGCCTAAACTTTTTGACAACACAAGTAAAACCTCCATACAGCATTACTTGCATGTAGCCAAAAATTAAATCAGGACTAAAATCCCTCCTGTGTTCTGGTTCAGAGGAAAAGTATAAACTCTGAGGCCATAGCCAGGACTGTTTTGTTCCAGCTCTTGGGCTCACAGTCCGTATGGCTCCACCACAGCCAAGGGTGGAGGCATTGTGAGTCACACCTGTTCCAGGAGGGACAGCAGTTACATCACCCTTGCTCCCTTGGGATGAAGCAGCTTCTCAGAGGTGATGCAAGTAGACTCCAGAGTGGATTTACAGACAGACACAACCAAAAAATATCAGTTCTTCTTCTTTCAGTTGTCTTTACAAACCCTGTGGAATCCCTCCGATTCTACCTCTGATTGCCATTTTTCAGCAAAAATATTACTTCTCTGTTCCCCAGACACCACATTATTGGCCTGCAAACTATTAAAGGAAATAAGAAAATCCACTAACCTAACAAATATCTTGTTCTTACTAATAAAACCAGAACAAATAAAAACAGAGCTTCTCTGAGCAAAATGAGTTCTCATATGACAGGACCAAAGAGGTGGGGCATGCCAGTGGTGTGGGAACTGCTCCAGCAGTATTGTTCTGATGCCTTCAAAAGCCTGCAGCCCCCAAAGGGGCAGCCAAACTGCACTTCTCACTCCTACCAAGCTCAGTTCTTATGCCTCACATTCCTGTGCATGCCACTGCTGTTATGTTTAAGACATCATTAAACTATTCATAGTATGCACCCAATTCCAATATTTTGTAATTGAACCACTTGGCATTTAGCTTGCCACAGGATCTTGAAACAAACCGGTTTCATAGATTCTATGTAGTATTTTTCTTAAATGTCATGGCGTTATTTTGTCTTTCAGGAAAAAAAAATAAATAAGAAAATCCATGCAGCTTCTGTGATTTTGCCTTTCAACTAGACTTTTCAATTGGCGGAGCTTTACCAGAGAGGAGGGCAGGATGGCCAACCAGTATCTTGCAAAAGAAAGGTGATTCAGAACAAGACAAAAGACAAGTTTGTCTGTGGAGGTATTAAGCATGAACATATAAGGGAGTTACAGGGATTTTTTTCAGAGAAGTACTACTGGTTTAGAAAATACCTCCCTGAAAAATCTCACCATGACCATCACTAGTTACGATCATCTCAGAGGTGGCAGTATTTATCTTCTTAATTAACATAATGTGATTCTATTCCTGCTTTTATAGTGGTATATATACGTGACAAACCTTTTTTTTTGTATATAAATATTTTCATGGAAGGCTAAGCAAGTAGTTATAACAACACTGCCTTGTGCTAGTAGAAATGTTTACAGGGAAGAGCAAATGAAGCAGTTATAAAAAACCTTGCAGCTAATAAGCATGGAAAACTGAAAATTTGCTACTTGGTTAGAGCACCACATCAATATTACCTACACAAGAGTCACATCTGACTTGATTTATCTAGAAAATCCATGGAGTCTAGTAGTTTTACTGCTTAAAGCTCCTTCTTCATTCTAGTCCAACTTTCTCTATGTGAGAGCAACGCGTAAAAGCAAGTGAGGACAAGTGTTTTCCTGCAGTCAAACGTGAAATTTATTTTAACACAGTAACAAGTAATGACATAGTGTAATACCCCAAGTTTTGCTGCTCCAAAGACAAGCAACAGCATGATTTGTACCATTTTGTTTTGTCAGAAATAACAGTACAAGTAGATGCAAAACCTACTGAAAACCATTTGAGCCGTATTTTTCATTACATGTTAAAACCAGGTGATCTATAGCATGCCACAAAATAAAGTTAAAGTAGAGGTGCAAGCCGGGTGGCTACATATTCCTTTATCCACCACTGCTATCATGTATCTGGTACCCTGGCATGTATGCTATGATAAAAAATATTTATACAGCACAGAGCAGTTCTTTGCAGTGATCATTAGGCTTTGACAAGTATGATTTTGCCAGACAGTATGTACTCTCAAAGTGATACTCTGGAGAACACATACCATAATTATGCGCAGATACTCAGTACCAGTCATAACAAGCCTAACTACCTAAAAGTCATCACCAAATTGTATTTGGAGTAGAATTCACACCATGTTTTGCACCATTCTTGCATTGGCCTACAGTTTCCAGGAAGTTGCTGTACCTTATCGTTGCTCCCTGTAGTCGATCAATTTTCTTATTTAATTCAGCAATGATACTGTGCAACTCTGTGATCCTTTCCTCGTAGCGTAGTGTCGTTTGCTCCTGCAAGTCTTCGTGCTCTCTCATTAGATGGGATTGTTCACACTAAAGCAGAAAAGCAGGGAACAGAAAAGGTTTTATGAGTAATTGCATAGAGGTCAATACAAGGTAAAAGTACACACCATTAATGGTTTCCTTACTCATCAAACCAACACTGCCTTTGAAAGAAAAAAGGATGGATATAAAATCAAGAGGTACACACAGGTCATTACAAGATTACAGATGGACTGAAAGAGTATACACTGTACTCTTTTTGTCGCCTCCTCCCCCTCTAAAGGGCAGAAGTTGCCCTTCCTGCTTGAACTAAACCCACCATTTGCAACTGAAAATAGCTACAAATATCTCTCTCACCTTTTGATCTGTGAGATTCATGATGCATCATGAATCTTCAAGGATCTTCCCTATGTGGTCTGAATTAGGACAAGTCCTAAGGCAGAAACCACATTATTATAAAGAAAACAAACCACACTTTGAGGTTATGACTTATTCTGTAGTGTATTTGGTTTTATTAGCCTGTAAAGATATGATAGCATATTTTAAATTAATTTAATCCATTCTAATAAAATGCTTATTACTTGAACAATTAAAGGGCTACATGGCTGCTTGGTTTCTATGTGTAAGACAAAATCCTTGTTTTAATTTCCCATAGAATTTTAAATCCAGTCCCTCTGGTTTGCTCTTCGCATCAGCAAACACTCCAATCACAACACACAATTACAGCCTACTTCAGTTACAATATAACAGTGCATGCTGATTGAAGTTATGCTTGATAGTGGCTGGAAAGAGCAAGACTTCAAGACTTCTAACTTTTTGCTTGTGACCACCTGCAGGAAACAATCAAGCCTCCTTGCAACGGCAGAATGGTATGCATTATGCTTTCAATGAAAAAGAAAATCACGCTCCAACTGACAGTATAAAAACTATACTCATTAATTGAAGACCTGCAATATAAGATCCGAGTGACATTTCTAAAGTAAAGGCTGTAATTTATAATAATGTACAAAGTCATCCAACATTGCTACACCAAAACTTTTGAAAATCAAGTATACACCCTATACAGAGATAACTCCCTCAACCCTTTGTATCATAAATACAAAAATTATACCCAAGCTAGCAGCTATTTTCGATTTGCCCTCCTATTTTTTGGCCACTCACATTTATAGCTTAAGGACATCATCTACATAAAAGGCTGCTTGAAATCTAAAATTTATGTTAAGCTTTATGTTTTATTTAAATTTGAAATAATTTTTTTCAGAATTTTTAAGTTCCAGGAATATGCATATTGAAAAGTAGCCCAGACATAAGAGCTCCAATCCCACAGACTGCAGCAAAACTGTTTCTTAATCCAGCTGTAGTCAAAAGCACTTTTACCTACACCAAGACAAACAGACCGTATCTTTACACTTGTCCTGGGTAGGAGAGGACTGATAAATGTTCAGCTGGCTTTTAAGACTTCATGTTTGCAACGGTATAGTATAATGACTCTTTATTGTAGAATCATTTGACAGCTTATTTCTCACATTTTCGTATCTTAACATTGTATCTGGTTGAAGTACCACCATGGCTTTCAGAGTACAGAAACAGTGTAGAGAAAATGTTGAAAAAATGCTTTAAAACAGATTTCAAGTGCAAAAAAGAGTTGCTGCTTCTGTCCTTCTAAACCTAAATTTCCTCTGACACACATTGATACCCACAAATGCTACCAAAGCATTATTCAGATCAATCAATAATGTGCATTACTTTTTTTTCTTTTAAACCAAAAGGATATTTCAGATGGAGTGTATAATAACTCTTTCCAGAGAATAAATAAAATCCCTATTACAATATTATTTGTCTTTCTAAGCTGTTCACTGAAAAGCGGGATTTATTTATCTATCTTGACTGACGATATATGGACTCCTGCTAATGGACCTCAGCCGTACTACCAGACTTGCTTTCTTTTTTCTCCAGCCATTTCTCTCTTGGAACAATGATGTGCCCTAGTTCCTATTTCTTTCCAAATTGTATATATTCAACTCTTTCAATTTATTTGCATGACAGTCACACAGACTTTTAAAGATAAATACCTTGTACCTTTTCCCTCATCCCTCTTCCAGCCTCATACTTAAGTTCTTATCAAAACCATGAAGAGCTCTAGTTCTCTGAGAAAGCAAACAGAGGGATAAGCCACTGAGAGGTTGTGAAAGATGAGCAATTGTTGAGGTCAGGAGAAATGTTGCCAGCACAGTTCTAAGTGTAAGTAAGTGACGAGTAAGTGACTCATTTTTTGTACAGACTAAAAAAGGTTAATTCAATTACGGTATAAATTAACAATACTTGGGAACACCTTTGTCTGACATTCCAATACTGGGAAACAACCACAAGAGCAAGAAGAATATGAGGGAGAAGGATGTTAAGAAAAAATATTTTAACCAAAGGATATTATCTCAACACATGATTCTACTGCCTAGTAATGTACACAAACTGCTAGGGAAAAAAACACTACCAGGTGCAAACCTTTATGTTAAATTCACAGTGGTTAGTCAGAAGACAAAAAAGAGCTCACTTAGAGACCCATCCCCCAGTGCCTCAGGCCCTGCAAACACTGGCTATAGTATTGTTCACCAAGAACACAAGTCATCATCTGAATGAGCCACCCTAATAAACCTAACAGGCTCACAGAAGCAGAAAATCTTCAAGCAACTGATACAGTAATTTAAAAAGGAATGTCAGACTTTAAAGTGGAAATCCACTCATCTAATTTTAACTATAAACACAAGTCCATTGTGGCAAATCCTCAATCATGCAAATGTACATGGTCAGAATTAATTGTTTGGTGATACTCTATGTATACTTGATGTGGAAGAAGACTACAACTAGACAGAGCTGATCCATTTGAGATAAGGACATCACACAACAGGACAAGTAATTTCAATGTTCATCTGAACACCATGTATTTCTACTTCAAGTTACTTCAAAATATTTTTTTACAAGAGGATGTAAAGAAATATTACAGCAGTAATGGGACTTGTTTCTTTGTCATAAAGAATCCAGAATGATGTAGCACAGTCTTTGTTACCCTACCCTTTGTTACCCTACCCTTTGTCTAGACCTATTATAAAATTCCAGAATTACAGAGACTAAGCACAAAGGTTGAGAAAGCAGGACTACCTTGTGAAAAGAAATGAAACGGTAGGAACGATATAGGTAAGTGAATTGTCTTTCCTTGCTATATTTCTTGAAACATCAGCATTTTATTAAATCCCACGTTCTATTGTAAAATTGTAGAACTCAGTGTCACAGGATGTTGGAAATTCCAAGAATGTAGATGGATTAGAAAGAATAGGTAACTCCATGGAGGATAGGGCCACAGAGGACTATTAAAAGTGATGTAGCCTCCTGTTCACAGATGTTGGCAGAAAGGTGGGGGAGTATGAAGGAGAACAGCACTCTGTATGTATTTCTCATGATCTCCCTTCAGACATCCACTATTTATCATATCAAAGTGAGGATACCATGCCAGCCAGAGCTAGCAGAAAGCACTGCATTTCTTCTCATAACCACAGAAAGATTTTTGGAAGAAGATATTTGTTGTGGTTGACCAGCACAGCAAATTTAATTCAAGAGATCACTTCATTGCCAAATTGTACACCAATACAAACATGCAAAGAGATCTGCTGTCTTATTGACATAATAGAAGGGTGTGGCCAAATGCTATAGCAGGTCTCCACACAGACTGCAGTTCGGAAATGAACATGCTACAACAACCAGTGATCAATTATGTTATTTTATGAAATTTTAAGCACAGTGTATCCAACCATCTGACTTCACCATTTGTCATCTAAATTACTTCAATTGCATTTCCTCAAATCACCTCCACCTTTCAAATCACTAATGCTTTCTTCCAAAGCATCTCACAAGCCTCATGAAATGATGGGAAAAGTATTACCAAAATGTGTTTTAAGAGCTATTTGTTCCAGAGAGCATTTACCACGCCTGTTAAAATGAAACATGCACTGCCTTTGTTAGTATAGTCCAGATGCAGAATAGAGATTTAATACTGATCCACTAGCATCTGAATATGGTTATGCAGAACCTCTACTACCTTGTATTTAATTTATGCCTTCTGAACCTCTGATTCACATTAGTGAGGAAGAAATGCACTAGACAGAGGTTGTAGAGGAAAAAAATGTTTGATATTATACATGATATGAATTTATGAATTTGGATGAATCTCTGTGGAGTGGGAGGAAAAGTTCAAAAAATTATGTTAAGTGAAGCATTTACTTTGGAAGATAGCCAACATACTCAACATGTGAGCCGTCCTTGTTTCTTGGCTTATTCTTTAGGAAAGACTCAATTTGATTGAATACACCCACCCCCAAAAACTCTATCTACCTGGGGGCTTTAAAAAAAAAAAAAAGAAAAGAAAAATTAAAGATTGAAAATAGCTGAATCTCAGAAACTTTATATAAATCGTTCATAAAAAAAGTAATTTTTTAATCTGACTTATTTTCTGGTTTTGTGTTATTCACAGTTTGGGTAGCAGCTGTCACTACACTTGTGTTCACAAGCACACAGCCCAAGATCACATAAAAATCTTCAGCATTACAAACTGAGAATATGCATAATTTGTAACCCATCAAAGAAAGCACCAAACAATTTTGTGCTAACAGAGCACATGTTAGTTGGTATTAAGGACTGATCCTTAATCCTGGCCACCATCAGTGGGGATTCCTTACTGTATGGGAGAACCTATGAGGCACTCTTCACTGGCTAAGAGACAATATCAGTATTTTTAAATAAAGATCTAGAAGTAAACCTAAAACATGAACAAAAAACCTGTGGTTAGCACAAGACCCTGCAGAGTAATATGTAACAACAAAGTCAGTGTGGTCATGAAGAATGATGTGGAGTGTTTGGACACAATAGATGCATCTGGCTCTTTAATGACTATCAAATGCAAGCTCGTATCAAATTGTGTGTCAAAGAGCTGCAGCAGAAATTAGAAAAGGCTCTCAGGATTACAATAAATAACGTTAACTCCCAGCATGGCTCTGACTCACACATCAAGAAGAATGAAAACATGAAAGCGTTTTGTATTTCTTGATGTTGCATTGTTGGTCTGGAATAAGAGTATCACTTACAAGCCCCAAAACTTTAAAGGTAGCTGGAAAAACATCAAGGAATGCGGACAAGGGCCAAAATATGGTTGGATGACTGAGGTAAGAGACTTAAAATCAAGGCTGCCTAAACATTTCTGTATTTGGCTTGAGCTTAAGTAACACGCAGACACAGGCTCCTATCAAATTGCACTGAAAATTAAGATCCTAAATTCACAAGATCACAGAATGGCTGAGGTTGATAGGTCATCCAGCCAACCCCATACGGAACTCAAGGACCGTCACTTAGAGCAGGTTGACCAAGACCAGGTCCAGGTGGTCTGAGTACTTCAAAAGCTGGGGATTTCACAACCTTTCTGGGCAACAAATAAGATGCTATACTTTCACAGGACAAAACGCTTTGTGCCTATGCAAGTATAAGTAAGTATGCATTTTGAATTAGCTTTGAAATCTGAAGTACTAACAAAAGGTATTTCCCAGAATGACAGTATCAAAACCCAAAGGTTTCACTACCTCTTTACATTTATCTTGATAGGAAAAGATTCATTTTTTTTAATGAGCTGTGAAAGCACTAGAGTTCAGACCTTATTCTGACTTAATCCCTTGGCTTCCCACTGACTGTATTTTCTACAACAGATACATACAAAACTGGGTTACTAGAAGCCAGACTGAGATTTCAAACAATTCCTCACATACCATGAAAGCACTGCCAATTGGCAATAACTTTTTATCAGTATTAATTTGTGCTCTGTTTGTATCTGACCCCGAACTGGAAGGGCCTGCCTTCCCAATCCAGTCAGATCATGCTGCAATTTTTATATTCTAATATAGTTCAAAGCAGTTGCTGTTTATATTGGCTTCAAAACAAGACTGCTTCTTGCAGTCTTCAAATTCTTTTCACTTGTGACATTGCTCAAATATTATATCCTCTCCCCACGTATCACATTCCTCTCTGAAGAGCAAGACAACACAAAACCAAGGACCACCTTCAGAACTGAACTACTGCTCACCTGTGCTTTTGCCAATTTCTTTTCCAATAGGTCACGCTCCCCTTCTGTTTGTTGTAGACGTTTATTAAGCTCCACTATGTCTCCCTTTAATGAAGCCAGGGATGCTAAATGAAGCTAGAAGACAAAAGGAATGAAATAAATTAACTAATTCACAAGTCATTTAAAGATAAGAGGATTATGCACCAGCTAAAATATCTGGAATTCTGTAGTAGTTAAAAGGAACTTATTACAACAAAAGTCTAAAAGAAGTTCTCCTGTGCTACTTTTTGCAAAGAATTCTCCAGACAGCACACACGTCCCTTCATCAGAGAACATATTATAAGGATAAACACAATGAAGTGTAATTCAGCTGGAAATATGCATTAGTTTAATAGGAGGTGGTTTAAGTTTTGTGTTATAAAATCTTACACTAAATTTGTATTATAAAAGGTGCATCACAATTTGATACCTTCAGACATATAGGGGTTATCAGTTTGGTGAAGGGAATAACTCAAGTTCTGTGTAAGAACTTGATTTTATTTTGCAATTAAAGTTTACTCCACTTTGAGCTACTGCTCTGCAGCTGTTTTTCTCCTTGGTTCTATGTCAGTGAGTTTCAGTGATTCTAATCTACTGAAGCCACACATGAAGAACCTGAACTGTTTTTCTTTCTGCAGTAGATCCTTTTGATGAAAGATACATTCCATATTTAACTGATAGCATGTGGGAATATATAGCAGACTAGGATAACTAACATCATCTAAATTACATCAGCTACACTAACCTAGAAATCAAGAATGATTCTTAATCCTATACTTGTAATTTATTCACACTCTCTTCCTGTCCTTAAATATCCCATTCATCATTACACTGAAGGCATCAGCTAGAATTCAGCACTCAGTATTGACAACTACAGCCAAAGAATCCAGGAGGAAAATTAGCAACTGATAACTTTCTTTGTAGTAGTAAAAAAACAACTGCAAGTTATGCCTCATGAGAAAACAGATGTGACCTTTCACACCGGACCAAGTAACACAGCAAACACCGCTCTGCTGCCAAGATTCAGACTGAAACATACACCCTGTTTCTACTCCTTCAGCCAGTTTCAGTCCTTCACTCTGACATTTTATTGGGCAGGTTACTTTTAAGTTATTTTTCTTGTTCCATTTCCAGCCAATCTGCTACTGAGTCCTATTTTAATATCATTTTACCTTTACAACACCAGAAGCCGGCAAAACCAGAGGTGTTTTCACACAGTGACACGAAAGTAGCTATATGACGGCAGAGAGACAATATCATTTGACAACGCCTCCTTCACATACTGTATTGCTATAGAATAAGCCATCTCTGGCTTCAAGACAGAAAATACAATTTTATGAAGATTTTTAGATGTGAATTTTAGGTGCTAGTAGCTAGTTATGATAAAAGCTCTGGACATCCTAATTTTTGAGCTCAGTCTAAAGTATTTGTATTACGTCAGCTATGAAAATGTCTTACACGGGTGCAGCTATTAATTTCAGTATAAATATACCTGTACACAATTTTATGTCGTGATAGGTTTAAGATTCTCGAGGCAGACTCATTTTTCACGTGAAAAAAACAGCAATTAGCTCCTGCTACAGGCATATGCTACCTAACTTCTTTCAGGCATGCATGCTGGACTATCTTAGTAAACCCAGCAATACCCTGACCATCTTGAAGTTTTCTTGGTCTTCACCAGAAAGCCTTTCTTCCTGCCACAGGAAACTAGGCAGTGGTTTTACAGTGTGGAGAAACAAGAATCAGCCTAATTGTACCAATATGTTTGTAACTGACTTTCAATTTTCAGGAAAGCTAGTGACTTTATAAGCCACTGTTTTACCTTATTTCCTTAACAGAGGGGAAGTGTTACAATGAAGCTCACCAGTTTGTTAATCACATCTTGCATTCCTCACCACAGCTTTCAAATAACACATGAAAAAATTGCTACAATTCTCTAAATTGAGTAAGACCATGCTACACAGTCATATAAGTACACTATAATTAAGTGATTGTACACTATAATTAAACGATCACCAGCTGTGGTTTTAATTAAATACCAGAGCAATAATGTCCATACACATGGTGCTGTAATACAAGAGGACACTGCTAATTTAAAAATTTTGGTGAAAAACAACTTGTTCTCTGAACATTGGAACTAACAAGGCAGACTTCCTATGGATTTCTTTGTCCTGTTCCCACACTGTGGTCAGCTCTTCTTCACATCCCCTAGCACACCCCAAACTGAGTAATAAACAGCACTAATTGTGTCTAGTTTTTTAGTAACACTGCTGCCTGGCCTGGCAGCTCCTGCTGAACAAGGGTATCCAATGAGTGAATTACACCAGCCACCCTGTTCAATACAGGGTCTCTTTTATGCAAGTAACCAAAAGATGTCTTTATTAATTACACAGAAAGTTTGTTGCATCTTTTATGGTCCAGAATTATCCCTTCCTTTCATTACATCGACCGGTCCAGTTTCCAAGTATTAGTAAAACAGTAAAAAACCCCAAACAGCTTACTGAAAGGGAAGACTAGAAAACACGAAGTACAGGAAGCTGTAACACACAGAGGAGGGCTGCCTGGTGTATTCTTTGGTTTCATGTATGCATCCAGTCCGCTCAGCAATATGGCATACACAAGCAATGCTGTGTTAGTGACAACAGATAATGGTCCGTGGTGAAACACAAAAATAGAACAGTACTGTTTGGCATGGGTTGTGGGAACATAACCTTGAAAATAGGGGAGTTAACACAGCTGTTAGCAAAAGGGAGTCTTATACCAGTAAACATTTGTTCATATGCTGGCCACACATGTGCTGATGTTGCAACTTGTAATTTTACACTCCAACCCAAGGGGGGATATAAAGACCTGTGCAGGGACAGAAGGGTGAGAAGGCCAGATGCGCATCTTGATTCAGGAGACACCCTGATGACCCACTGCCTACCACCCCTCCGACCGGGCAACACGTTCCATCTCCTTCTCATGCTTGGCAGTACCCCATGCAATCAGGGGTTGGTATGTATGTAACCTGCTTTGCATTAATATATATATTTGCTTTGCACTATATAAACAGACCAGAGCATTTGATTGTTTACATTGTGTTTGGTGTCCAGTCTTTGCACACAGGAATCCTACAAACCTGGAACGTAACTGGCAATGAGGATGGGATTCTCGTAGAACAAACACTGTAGACTGAGAACAGGGTTTGGTCAGGAGGCAGCATAGCTGCACCAAGAGGCGCTGTTCTGTGCACGCGAAAGCAGGGCTTGGTCTCTGTGTGCACTGTCAGGGTTGTTCTAAGGTTGTTGTGTAATATACTATTGCTCTATTTTGTAGGAAGAGCCTCGGGCCGTGGCTCCTCCCGTGGAGCAACTGGGGTGGACACGGCAACCGTGGAGCACGCTGTGTGATACAACAGACAGCTGCACTAATGTAGGACCTGAACCTTGGGGAGCTAAGGACCCCACGGGAGTGTTAAAGTATTGGGGTGAGTTTGTAGAAACCCCCCATACCTGCTCGAAGGAGAGATCGAGTCATGCCAGACATATGACAGGCTGCTTGCTGCTTGCCTACAAAGTCATGGTAGATAAGAACACAGAATGGGAGCAACAAGTAGCAGATTTACATTCCAAGCTAGAAAGGGTTAAAATAGAAGTGCTGTTGCAGAGGCAGGCATTTGTAGCTGCTGCAGAGTAGGGTGAGCGACTTGGGGAAAAATGTGCCGCCCTAGCAGAAAAATATGCTGTTCATGTTGCTAAAAAAAGGAGCAATAAAAAAGATACAAAGGCAGTGAGGCCACGGGTCCATGCCCTTGTGTCTGATCCTGACTGCGAGCCAGAGACATGGAATGGAGATATCTGGGGTACCAGTGAGTCAGAATCAAATACTGAAGACAAGGCAGACGTGAAAAAGGAAGGAGCCTGTGCAGCTCCTATGTTTAAATGTAAGATGATTACCAGGGCAAATGGCCAAGTAAGAACAGATGAATTGACAGACTATAGTCCTGAGGAGATGAGTAATTTATTAGATAAATGCTAGCAGATACCAGAAGAGAAGCCCCAGAACTGGCTGGTTCACCCCATGGAGGAAGGAGCTGATACTGTATTACTAGAAGGAGCAGATGCGAAAATACTCATGGGACTCACCTCTGATCTGTGTGTACAATCCATCTTATGTCACATAGGGGACCAATGTATCACTGCATTGCAGTAGCTGGAATGTCAGATCTATACACTAATGATGATGCCTGGCCACCTGCAGCTAAAGAGTGGACCACTCTGCAGCAAGCCTGAGGGCATGAAACTAGCCGTCTTAGTGGGCTCTCCTGAGCTTTTTATGCAACAGCCCTTAATTACCGGAACACAGACCACACTTTTAGAGAGATGTCTATCAGCATGGAAGGCGCACCTCACACCCATACTACTATAAGAACAAGGAAACCCCACTGAACAGGTGATTGAAAAGCTATGCCAATTCGGGGATTTTACTGGGGCTGGGCTTGGACAAAGCGGTTCAGGGCCAGGGGAGAGTAGAAAAGATATAAAAAACTGCAAGCCATCCCATTCCCGTTACGTGGATAATTAAAAAAGTATTGCTGATAGTGCACCCAAGTCTGAAGCAGACCAGGGAGTGTTTGTGTGCATGGGTGCAAGGTCGGGCTGGGAAACAGCCTGAGGACTGACTGTTTACAGAACGGAATTTATAGTGACTGAAGACAGTCACTGTGGTTGATGTGGCTTCTGTTTGGCTTCATAGCCCAGATCTAAACCCTCTGCTGTTCCAGCGGGCCACCCGTGTGGCTGTTTGGGCCTGGAGGTGAGTGCCTGGATTGGGGGGGAGACTACTTGTTCACGGGTGTTCGACAGGGGTCTCAGGAACCTATGTGTCTTTTATAGACCAATTGGACAGTGTTATGCAGAGGCAGATTGATGGTCACTGGACTACTCATGCACTTTTATTTCAGCTAGCATATGAGGGTCCAGGTGGGGATTGCAGGGCTGTGTTAGCCCCAGCCAGAGGAAAATTTACAGACATTGACAAATTGGTTGGGGCACGTCAGGATGTCAGAGCAGAGGCTCGGAGGGCTTCTGTGTTGGCTGATGCATTAACTATTCTGGTTTTATTGGTCATATTAGATTGCATTCCAACCTGCCTGTCCCTTTAACTGTGGGTAATGACACAGCTGACTCCTTGGCTGTTAACACTGCAGTTCACTTCTGCAGCTGCTTCACATTCTTTTTTTTTTTTCATCAGAATGCCTCTGCTTTAAGGAGGCAGTTTAACCTGTCTTCTCAAGCAAAGCAATTTGTCAGGTCTTGCCCTGATTGCAAGTCAACAACTCAGTCCTCATTTGCCATGTATGTAAATCCTCATGGCTTAAAGGCGAACATGGTATCATGATGCTTTAGGCCCACAGAAATGGGAAGGGCCAGTGGAACTGATAACCTGGGGGAGGGGGTATATTTGTGTTCTCCTACCCACAGGTCTGTGATGGCCGCCTGCAAAGTTTGTCATGCCATACCATGAGCTGGATAGACAACTTGAAGAACCCAATGCCTCAGCTGCAGGAGCTGACCTTGAAGACCCCAAGTGGAATGAGACAGAGAAAAAAGGAATGATTTGCAAAACATCACTTGGGGGCAATTGAAAACTAACAACTTGAATATGTGTGCTTGCAACGTAGCTATTATTAGAAACTGTGATTTTGTGTATAAACCACCTGCATTTAGTAGCCAGTTGCTAATAAGAAACTACATCTTGTATTGTATGGAGTTGTCACGGGTAAAACAGATGTTAGAGCACGTAAACTTACAGCAGCTGCTAGAAAATGCTAAGGCAGAAGCTAGAAAGATTCTAATACAATGGTAGTGTTATAAAGCAGGTAATGGAACAAATTAAGAGGGTGGGAGAACCCCACTGGTGGAAAATTTTCTTTGGCTGGTCCCCCACTGCCACCAGCATCTTCAACATGCTGCTGTACCCTGTAGTAGTTACACTGCTAAAAATCTGTGTGTGCTTTGCCATAGCAGCAACTTGTTACTGGATGAGGCAGGTGAAACTCTGCATTGACAATGAGGTACAAGGACTGAGGTTGGCCAAATGCCTCCTACCACAGTCAAGGGCAAGACTGGGTTGGCCTCTGTGTTTGCCACCAAGAAGAACCTTTAGCTCTGCTGTTGGCTGCAACACAGCAGGTGTTGAGTGGTGGGGACACATGCCATGCCAGACCTTGATGTGAGGGATGTCCTCCTCTGTTACAAGAGGGCCATCCAGGAGGGAAGGGCAGGCCAAGCAGCCTGTGGTTGGCACGAGAGATGATCTAGTCCAAATCCCCTGCTCAAGCAGGGTCATCTAAAGCAGGTTTCACCATTAAAATAAATAACTATTATAAGTAATAATAATAAAATAAATAACTATCGTATTTGAATCTTCTATTCTCAAAGGCTAACATCAAGAAGCTGCTCTTGTGTGATTTAAGATTCCTTAAGCAGAGATGGGGATAAGGACAGCAAAGGAATGTGTCTTTGAAAGTAACAGCATCTATCTCCAGGTTCTCAATGACTCCCAGTATATCTGGCCAATGCATTGGTGAAACCTTGTTTTTGGAGCCTGGATATCACCGCTTTGCTTTGCTTTTCCTCCATGTCATCTGGAGACTTGGTACCAATTAATATACATATATTTGCTTTGCACAAATAACTCAATAAATAGACCAGAGCATTTGATTGTTTACATTGTGTTTGGTGTTCAGTCTTTGTACATGGGAATCCTATGAACCTGGAACAGGTGCCTCTAGCTACTACTGCAATACATAATAGCAGTATAGCTATATACTATAGCTATACTACTATAGCTTTGTATTCTTTGCAGAGGAGTCAAGCAATTCCAATTCCTTTAAAAAAGGTGTTATAAAATATTGCTTCATCTTCCCTTAAGGTGCGAGTGTTCCCACAGACCATGCTTCCCAGTGTTTCTGTATTGCACACAGTAGGGTGGGAAGTAGAATAGGATCTCTGGATGTTGCTGTAACACAAGCAAGTCAACATTTGAACAAAGAGCTACAGTCAACAAAAAAGTCATTCCAGGCAAAAAAGCTCACATTTAAAGTGAGCTTCTAAAGTTGGACAGATTCCATTTAAAAATCTCAACTGGAAGGCAGTAGGTCAGTTATGACTGTAACCCGGCAGAACTGAATCACTATGGGATATGACAACTGAAGGAAAGAAGAATGTGTAGCTATATGGCATATTGCTTTTTTCCTCCCTTCAGCAAACAGTGATAGACAAGGCAGACTTAGTATCACTAACACTCAGACATTTATAGCTCAGAATGGGCTGCCTCTTAATGATACAAGATTGTGAAACAGATCATAATTTCTGTACTTCATAAAAATTAGCATAGACACTGCAAAGATTTGTTTGTATAACATATTGGTCAGAACTTTTAAGCAACATCTCCCACAGAGAATTACTTCAGAGAAAACAGTTAATTGACAAAGCCTGTACTGAACTTAAACTTCATACAGATCCAATACAGCTACTATTGAATTCCACCACTAAGTAATGTTGATGAACCCAAATTGTCCAATAGGACAGGTAAGGTCAACACAACTGAGAGCAATGATGGAAAAGGGATCAGACAAAGCAACCAACTTACTTCTCTACCATCCTCCAAGGAAATAAGAATTCTTTCATAAAAGCTATCAGATGCATAGTACTAATAAAACTCCCATCACCTATCTTAACTTAGAAACTACAATTTCTGTGATACTTTCTGCAAGAACAGGAGGCTGTTTACTGAAACATATATACACATTTTATACCAAATACTATCCTGCCAGTTTTTAATATACTAAATATACAATAACGATTATTATTAATAACCCCCCCAAATTGTGCATTGCATGCTATCTTTAAAATGCAAACCACTGTACAGCTAATTTTTGAAAGACACAGTAATATAAAAAAAATTCTAAGCACAACTTAGGAAAAGCAACCTCCTGACCTCTCTTCCAGCCTCCTTTATGAATGCAGTCTCTTCTCCAATATACCTGCTTCTACAAACTTCTCATACAATACTGTATACACGATTAAATAATGTATATTTTGCACAGTGATTCAAACAATCATTTTGGTGCTGACTGAAATATTCTGTGCAGGCACAAATAAAAATGTTTAAAAAATGTTGCAATGTTTGCTAGCAGTCAGGTTTCTCAAGAATTTTGTAGGGAGAAGAATACAAAATTGGATGGGATAGTAATGTGAACTGAATGCCAATGAAGCAGTACATATGTCCGTAGTACATATATCTGGAAGTGTTCTGAGGCCATGAACAAAAGAAAAATGCAGAGGGCAATGAAGGAAGTTCCTGAACACTTGGTAAATTAAGGTTAAAGCACTGCAAAGCTGTAAATTACTCTTGTATTCAGCATTTATTCCCTACCATTGTAAACTGTGACCCTCATCACTGTTTTCCACCTTTTTCTTTCCATCAGCCTGGAACCAGACTAATTAAACCATATTGCTAAAACCAGTTGTACTCACTACATATGTTTACTATTTTCAACACAATAATCATAAAAAGGATGTAAGAGTATACTTCTCTGTGAAATTAAAGAACTAATCTTATCTTTTTCCTTATTTCCTGCCTTCTCAGGTGCGGTACTGCTGCACATCATTTTCAGAATACATAGATGGTCACAAATGTAACCTCTGACTTCAAGGAAGCTATAAATGCATCAAGATCATGATAAAGAGATACCAACCCATACATCAACACAAAGCAGCCAAACACCAAAAGACAAATTTATTTGTTCTGTGCATGTTCTCTGTGACAGACCAGTAAACCCCTACACCATGGAAGACAAGTCAGAGGAGATGGGCCAGGGTGATGTGCCTGTGAAACCCAAGGAATAATGCAGAGATTTATTATCACATCTGTTGCAAAGAAGCTGTCTTGATCTCAACACCAAGGGGACCTGAGGGTGGCCTTTGGTTTAGGTAAGCAGCTATCAACAGCTTGAGTGGATCACCTGGTGGTGTAAAGGCTTCTCCCCCCGTTCCTTAGAAAAGTGTGGATGTCAGGCCAACAAGAGGAAAATGTAGATGTGACTCAGCACAACACAGCATATAAAACCCAGAAAACTAGCAAAATAAATTCAGAAAGCAGTGGGCCTGAACTAGCTTCAACCCACGGATATCCTTTCTACCAAGACTGAGGACACCCATCACTGTGACAGTGACCATGTTATATATAAATTACTGTGGGAATCGCACTGGTATCATGACTGAACTATGCATTGCAATTGCTATATTCTGCTATGGGTAACTTAACATTTGTGTTGTGTTCTTGGTATGTTTTGTACCACTTTGCTAAATGAGAAATCCCATGCAGCATCATCTTCTAGTAAGTAAATCTGATGTTAAATACGACACCCTCCACCACAGTGTTTCCAGTTTCCTAAAGGAAACTGATCAGAGAATATTGGGCTCTGACATCCTCTCTTCTCTTTTGTTTGCCTTTTGCATGGTTTACTGCAAATAGCCCACAACACAGATGTTTTCTGTGTATTGCTGCTACTCCTTTCAATGACAGACAGTATACACAAAAATAGCTGATATTCAGAACACTGCCTTGCCTCTGAAAATCTCACTTTTTTTTTCTTTTTTTTTTTTTGTTTTCAAATGACACAGACACTACGTTGAACTTGAAAAGTCCAAGCTGCTTTGTAAAAACAGATGGGAGAAGTAGAGGACAGGACAGAAAACACAGTCAGAATCTCAGCTGAAACTGCAGAAAGGGCAAAACCAACAAATGCCTATATATTGTATTTTCTGTCTATAATGCTGTCAAGGACATAAAAAGGTTGGTAATGTAAATTCATAATGAAAACCACATTTTAAAACACAGAACAATAAAACCTTCCCTGGATTTTAACTTCAGGAATATGTTTAAAAGAACTTTTTAAGAAAGAAGTTAAAGATACAAAGTTTGTGTTACAGACATGGGCTGCACATAAAAACTCAAATGCATTGTCAAGTTTACATTTTACCAGGAGCACAGATCAGCACTATTTTCACTAATAAATAATACTTAATCAAAGCAATCATTACATAAATGTGTAGCTACTCTCAACCACTCTCCTTCTCAGCCATACACTACTTTCGTATCACCCTTCCCAGCCATGCTCCATGAAAGGTGCATTTTTATGGTCCAAGAGATAAAATTAATGTTACCAAAGTCCACTCCTGTGAACATATTGACATGATGGAGTAGAAAAACTCAAAAGAACAACCATCTCCTAGAAGCAGTGAGAGGACAGCTCAATATCCCATAGACAATTTCAGCTGTACGATTTCTAGAGCACAGACCTGAAATACTACAGTCGACAGCCCTTTAAGTAATTACCTAAGGCAAAGTCAAAATGACTGGAAAAGCAGTATCACTGAATTGCTGGATGTGCCCACCAACATGCCCTGAAACTATATACTTAAAGTAACTGTTATGTGCTAATACAAAGCTTATAAAGTTTTAATAACACCCAAAACAGACATCTTGTGACTACGCTGCTGAAGCACATATTGTAGTATTAGACATTAGAGTTACTTCAAATGCTTGTGAAATACTAAACAATGTGCCAGTACAAGCCACGATGGAGCCATCCAAGTTCTAGAAAAACAAAGACCCAAGTGTTTGCAAGACATACTTTGTTTTAAATTGAAAAATCTGCAGAAGATGTGTTCAATCTGCTCGCATTATTTATGAACAATTTCAACTGAGATTTTTTTTTTTTTAACTGGAAATTAACATTTGCAGGCACTGTGAATATTTCAAACCATTTCTTAAAACAAAAGAACAAAAAACTTCCACCTTAATTGTAGTAAAAAAGTGTTTGATAAACAAGTAATCTAATGCTATTGCAGTGAATATGATCGGTTTTAGAATGTAGTAAAAAAAAAAAGTAAGAATGGGAAAGAGAGACCTTTGAAAAATTAATCTGACAATTCACACTTGGCAAATGGAGCACACTGCTAATTTGTATTTCTAAGTGTGCCTGACAGCTCTAGTAGGACAGCCTAATGGCTCTAGCTCTTTTACAACAGATGTTTTACACCTTCATGGAAAAGAAAATTTTAGGTGACATGAGAAGAAAACCCTAAAAAGGAGACTTTAACTATAGGAGACAAACATCTGAATCTGCAGATTGCATAGAACAACTACATTTTGCAAAGCCTGCTCTTTTGGGATTCTTAAGAACCTTAACTGTCACAGTGCAGGCCAGCCCACACGTCCGCACCAATAGTCTCTTACCTGGCTTTGCACCATGCATGAATGCTCAACCTTGGTTTTGGTCTCCACAGAAGGAAACTGTTGCCACTTCCACTCCCAGTGAGAGAGCAAACAGTAATGCAGGAGACAGAAATGGGGTGGTGAGGAGACCACGCTTAGGACAAAATGAAGATCATTTCAACTTAGTCTGAACACATAGTCTGCAACCGCAGCCTTTAAGTAAAAAAAAAAGAAATTAAAAATTAAAAGTTTGGTGTTAATACACCATTATGCGGGAAGGGAGGCTTCCATGTCCATACTGAGCAGGATTTGGTCCCACTTCAGTAAACTGAATTTAGCATTCCTACCCTCCTTAAAATTATTCTCAATATAATTTAAGTAAGGCAAATTGACAGAAAGAGGAAACAGACCAATGTTTTTCTATCTCCCCTTCTGCCCAACACAACTGGAGAAAAAGAAAGGAGAAGAACAGTGATGTTCAGTGCAGATACTTAACCCTTGTAAATCTCAGGATGCCAAAATCCTTCCCTCTGTTCCTTTCCAGTTTGCAAGGACCACTGCCCAGATGACAGGCATACCATTCTTCCCTCAGGAAAGATAGGAGTGGAAAACTCATCCCAAGAATAAACCTCATCAATCACTTGCATTTATCATTAAAGTGACTCATATTCTAGTGCTGGATACAACAGTGTCATAGACACGGTGTAAGCTCACGTACATTTACTTGTTTTCCAACAGACCCACCATTTTTTATATCACTTTAACTTGCTCATTCAACTTCAGCCTCTTGTGCCTTGAGAACAATTCAGATCTTTCAAAACAGAAATCACCACTCAAGAGCCACTCAAAAATTAGATACTACTTATTATGCTAATTTAATAATAATTTACAAAAGCATCCCATGGTTCTTGAGCTCTTTTCAAAACTTCTCAACCAGAAAATTATTTCTGATTTCCAAAGACTGTGGACTAGCAGCAAAGCTGTACTTAAAGTGATACATGGATCTTTTGTCTCCAGCACAAGTCACAAATCTGTTGTCACCATAAATTCACAGAAACAGAATTTGTATTGTCAGGTCAAATCATTGATTCACCATATCCAGCACCCTGTTTCTGACATAAACCAAAATCTGATGATTTAGCAAGGAAAAAAAAAAAAAATCCAACAAAAACCACAGAAACAACCCCTCCAACCCCCCAGGATATATTTGTCCAATTGTTTGATACTTACAAAAAGAAAACATCTTACCAGTCTTTCTCAACTTATACCCTTAAGTGCTTTATTAGAATGTCCAATATGTAGCTTCCAAACCTACAGCTCTAAAATTAGCTTTAAAAGCATCTCAACAACTTTAGAGCTCCCAGTTGTAGCAGCAAAATTCCCTGGATAAGCATGTGCTTGATTAACAAAATACATTCATTTCGTTCCTAATTACTTCCATCATTTCAAAGTTAACTGCATCTTTGAGACCTCTATACTCCCCTTGCTGCTTCTTCAACCTCAGGCCACCAGCCATCCCATCCCCACAGGGCTTCTGATGACCATTCCTCCCAGAGTCCTCTGCACCTGGAATTGCACCCACCACTCACACATTCTTTGGGGTAGGTGAAGAACAAGCAGATAATTAGTTGAGATTTCCAATGACCTCCTCACTTCAAGAAAATAACAGTAATAGTTTTTTTTAAATGTTTTTAGAAAGATAACACGCTATAAACTATACTCAAGTTGTATATGGTTTACCAACAACACTCCTGGCTGTAAATCTCAAGGCTTGTCCATGCTACATACCCAGGTCAGTGTCTCACTACTGCAGGTCAATTCTTAGTGCAAGTGACTGTCCTCTTGGTCAGACTTGACACTTTAGGGAGATCTCAGTTCTTCTGCTTAGCAATCTTTACCATCTAACCAGTTCAAAACTGGATGTGCAGTTTTCCCAACGGAATTAATTTCTTCAATCTTAATACAAATCCCTAGTTAGGAAAATTACTTATGCTACTGTAACTTCAGTTCCTGCAGGAAACTATCTCATTTTCCCTCTAGCTACATGCCATAAACCTTTGTAAATGTTATCTTTGAGTATTTCACTCACAAGGAGCATCCAGTGCACTTTGGCATTTCCAGACTTCTCAAGCTCCACATTTTTCATTGCCTACTCTTTCTTATTACCTGGTCAATACACCAGGGAAAAGCTGACTGATTTTACTGAAAGCTTTGCAAATGGATCACAAACTGCTTGCAACTTTGCATTACTGCCTCTTGAGTTTCCCATTGCACTGGATTTTATTACAGAAACTATATATATATAATTTTCACAAATTGGATAGAAAACACTCGCTGTTGCAGAATACAGCCCTGATACTGCTCTGTGATGAATCAGCTTTACAAAGGAGCATGGTACAAAGAAAAGTTTCATAAAGCTACTACAACACAGTTCAAGTCTGTAACAGAAAAAGCTAATAAAGCATCTGCTTAGCTGGGTTTTAGTACATTAGGAACTAGTCCTTGTTTTTTTATATTTAGATAAACAGTTAACTCCAGCTCTTGATGAAAGCATGTTAAATAAAGAAAAATCTCAAGCACAATTTCTACATTCTATCCTAACAAACCCCCTTCTAAAAAGAATCCATACGTCTGTCCAAGTTCTTGCCTCTATGGTGAAATTCTTGAAATGCATCTTTTATTGAAGAATTCCTCTTAAAACCTCTTCCTCTTTTTGGAAAAAAAAACGAATGAAAAAATTGTACTAGTGAAAACCACGTTTGGGCTTTCTTCTGCAAGACCAAAGCACTGAGTTGGAAGTCTCAGAACCTGAAAATGCCCTCCACCACTTTGTTATCCTCCAACTGATAATAGTTATTTTTATGTTCATATCTGGTGGTAAGCACCAGAAAACTGTATGCAAGACGTCTGCATGATGCCTCAAAATCCTGCCTGCTATCGACTACCTTTAAAAGGAAGCAGACAACACAAAGACACACAATTTGTGAACTGGACTTCTGGAAGGAAATTGGACTGCATGAATGTATTTTTCTTTCCAAGTCTCTGTATGGCTTGTATTTTAAACAATGGAACCTCCATTACACAAACATCTGAAAAGATAAAAATAAACATTGATAAATGTTTGTCATAAATTGCAGCAACACAGACGAGTCTGCACACCTGGCACACTTCAATCTGTTTACTGAATAGGAATTTACTTAGATAGTTTTTTTAGTATTTCAGTAACACCTGGATATGTTATTCCATTCAGCAGAAATATTTTCTTTTGTTGTGCATGAACTAAACCCACCACCATGTCTTTGCAGTATCAGGCACTGCAATTTGTTCAAGTGGCTTCATACTTTTTCAGCCATTTATTTAGTGGCCTTCTCCAAATATAGAAGCAAGTAGCTGTAAAATTTGCACAGAATCAAGTGTCTGTAGCATCACAAAATGATAGCAGAACATGAGTTAACGGCTGACAGTAATTTGTAAAGACAGCATCAAAGTAATTCAAATATACAAGTAGCCAGTATTACAAACCTGAAGCTAATCAAATTAAGTCATTCACAAATGTAATGGCTGGAATTCAACCCAGTTCACAATTCTGTCTCCAAAACTCATGCGTGGGAAAAGATATCTGGCAAATCCTGGTACAAGATTAAATCTGTTTCATATAACTTCTCCTTCCACAAAGAGCTCCTCATAACGTCTACTCCCTCCTCATTTCTGTTCTTTGTATTACAAATTCAGATGCAGGGACTTGGCAGATGAACTTTAGTTCTTCTTCAAGTGAGGATGCCTATTTTCTTTTCCAACTGAAGTAAAAAAAAAAAAACAACAACAAAACCCAAAACCCAAAGAACATATCCCTTGTTCACTAGGAAAAAGTGCTTACCAATTTTTTTAAATGTCAAAAATTTCTTCAAATGGAAAAGCTACTTTCTAACCAGACTTTAGTTCTAACCAGAATTTAGTTAGGACTACTCCTTTTATATGAACTTTCCCCTACAATTTCTCTGTAAAGGAATTAAAGTTAAAATTTAAATGGTTTAGGCCATCTACTGGACAATTAGTCTTCACTGATTATATACACACACTCAAAATTTCATTTCAATTACTGAAAATGCAGATGCTTTTAATTAACAAGGTTGAACAATTCAGTCAAAACTTAAAAATAGTAATTGCGCTAACATTTTGAGATTAATTTACGTAGTATCTCCACTATTATATGCCTGTCTTTACCAAGTCCAAGGCAAGCTTACTTCTTATCTTGTGCTACGAGTGCCAAATTTGCCCCCGTATTTCACCCATGAAATCTGATTAAATAAACAGGAGTTGCGTAGATATTTATGAGTCCACAACACAGTTCCATAAAAAGTGCACATCCCATGAGATTAGCACTCTCTCCCTGAGTGCAATTTTCTTTGCTTTAAATCATCAAATAATAACACAAAAAACGTTACTAAAATTCTAAGGAAATCAGGACAGCACAGGAAGTTACTTCTAAAGCACTGAAGAAAATAATTTTTTCATGTTTATAACATAAAAATGCATGCTGACATGCGCACATATAAAAGAAAATTAGGGGTCATGACAAGACTATATTTATAATTTACAGGCTTTGTATGTGTCACAATTAACACTTCAAAATGACTTCAGCCTTCTTACGACCACTTTCACTAACACAGAAAAAAAAAAAGACCGCGAACATGGCTCAGAGCTTTCAAGCAGTAACTGGCACAGGTGTAAACCTACATAAGGTTCAGGGAATAAATCTTATTCTCTCTTCTGCCCATATAGGAACATTAATCTTAAAAGGAACACAATATGGTTCCTCCTTACGTGTTTAAAGTAGGGCAAATATTTTACTCCTGCTAACTGACCTGACAGAAAAGGATCAACACTGTATTAAGTCATTTAACACATAGCTTATTTTTCACCCCTGCACATTACAGCAGACCAAATGCTTGTTGATACCAGAGCTAAAACCATCCTGTGTTAATTCTTCATCAAGCATGCTCCTCACTCACTCAGCATTTTTATTTGTACCTTTACTTAGCATGTGGCACATTACTCACATAATTTAGTAGAATGAAAGCAGAAGTGCCTTTTTTCATATTCCATGGCTTCACTATTTTTGTAACATGACACTGCACAATTCAGGTGAAGAGTTACAATGTTGAACTATTTATTTTTATTTTATATTATCAAAAATAGTTCCTGTGAGATCTAAAATCTTGACATATTTGTATTTTCAATGCAATCTTAATAATACAAAAATAACCGAGCTAATTGAAGAAACATCAGTGAAAAATAAATAGGATCATATTTTCTCCACTTTAAAGCAAGTTTCCTGGTTCAAGGTGCATACTTAAGAAGTGCTGTACCAGGCCAGACCACAGGCTGAGAGTTCAGCATCCTGCCTCCGAGAATGGCGAATCACAAAAGCTGAAAAAAGAACTGGCTACGCATTTGTAATGCTTCTATCGTATTCCTTGCATATTCAGCGCCTCAAGGATAACTTCCGATCTTCTTCATATCATTCATGAACTCATAATGCTCTCTCAAAACATATGACCCTTTTTCTCCCCTTATCATCTGAGGATGACATGCCCTAATCTAACAGAAGATGTCTTTAATTTTTGATCCCTTCTTTTGCCTTTTGTTGCAGCAGTTTTACAGTTCTGGCACTCAACATATTACAGTGGGACAGTGCTTGGCTGCACAACTGTCATTGCTAACCATTTTTCACTGTCAGCCACCTAAATTACGTCACTGGTCTCTGCTATATTAACATGTGGGTCAATCTACCTTGTAGATAAGCAATCCTTGTAATCTCAAATATATCTCTGGGGTATATTCCATGGTCTTTCGTGCTGAGTTGCTCAAAGTTGGTTTACCCCTCCTCCTTCTCAGCTAACTGTATTAATTGCAGGAAAAAAACATTTCTCTTTAGGAGAAAGCAGTGGGAAAGGCATTAACATCTCTATGAAATGGATAGGCTCCAGCTTAAGCTGAAGTATTTTTGGGGCTTTAACAGGTATTGTCAGACACAGAAGTAAGCATCAGTTCAAAGTGCAGACATGAGCACTTTGAAAGGTTTTATGTATGAATGCTGGTAACACCTATTGGTATGTAAGCAGAAACACAAGACATGTCTCTACACACAACAGGACTAACAGTGACATCATCATGGTATGTACCAGAGATGACAAATGCCAAAATTATGCGTATCCTACAGAGGTGTGGATAACTTGACTCTTGGGTTACTGGTGTCAATGAACCAAACTCCTATTTTCACTCCTATTTCAACAAATGCCACCAGAAGTCTGCAGTTTTGGTGAATCACTGCCACATACACCTAGCATCCATCCTAAACATCATTCCTGCACTTTCTAAAAGAGCCATCTAGCTCAGCTAAGCATGCCATTAACACAGTTCTACTGTTTTAGTATCTAAGCTACACATGCACTATACCATGTTGACTTAACTGTAAGCCTTGAGTCCACACAGAGAGGTCAAGAGCATGCAGGTGGCTGCACGCTCCTGTCCAGTCTGCAGTTTCAGCCTGAACTCTCCCTTTCTTTGCTCCTATTATGACTTTTCTTCCCTCAGGGATCCAGGCCTAGGGTACTTTTCTATGTCTTTTCTACTCTGGATTGTTTATTAACGTTCCTCCATACCATTCTTCTCATCACCAAAGCTGGCATGCTCACCACAGCATCACATTGTGCAGACTAGAGCCTGCAGTACAGCAGCTGTTTCCAATCAGTCCTGTGGCTCCTCTGAAGACAGAATTAACCCTCCTGATGTTATCCACCCACACAGCTACTTACCTAATTGCAGTGAGCAATTAATAATGTCTCTGTTTGTAGGGACCATTTTTGCCTATTTCAGCTGGAATGCTGAGTATGCATCAGAAATAGCACTCTCAGCTGCCACAGATACCTAAACCTCAGAGAGCATAAAATCCCAAAGTCTCTTTCTAAAAAGTGAAGTCGGTAAACAAGTATTTTAAAAAAAAGCTTTGTGACAAAGATCAGATTTACAACAGCAAGGGCGGAATCTAAAACGTGTTACTGCTGGAAAAAGAGCAGCAATATTAAACAGTAACCTTTTTATTTTTTTCTTTTTTTTTCACAAGCATAATCTGACTCTGCAGTAATACGCTTGTTCCTCCCAACCCCACCCCACATGTTTCTAAATCCACTTTCAGGTAACAAAGAAGCATTTTGTCTGTTCCAGGGCCTACACAGGAAGGTAGTGCTGGCTACCCTCTGTACACAGATACACCTCAGGTGTCTCATCTGACTTCTGGAAGTTGAATTTGTCATTAGATGGATCGAGACTGAATACCCATGCTGAGTTTTACACAAAACTGTCATTTTAAAACGGCTAAGCTTGAATCAAGTCGCACAGCTCTCACTGAAGTACAAGCAGCACAGCTGAAGTGACTGCCTGGGCAGACACAGCAACCAGTGTCCACAAATCAAACCATGATCAGACAAATGGCAGCATCCTTCCTCCTGCTCTCCCTGCACTCCTGGGAACACAGGATAGCATTCTCTGCCTGATACAAGGCTCACTGTGCTAGCAACAGACCTTCATCATCACCATTCCTCCTACTCCTCCTCTAATCCCACCAAAGGCCCTACTATTTTCATATTGGAGGAAATCTCACTGCAGGACCTGGGACACAGACAAAAAAAATCTCTTGGCATCACAGAACTGACTCTGAAACATACGCGTAACTGTTTACTCATTTTTTCTAAGCAAACCTAAGACTGTACTGCAACTCCTTATAGCCATGCAGGTGTTGAAATTTCTGAGGGAAGTAGGACTGGGTAACAAACTAAAAGCAAGCCAAAAGTTTCCTTCCAAAGGAATCCTTACTTTGTGATCTCAATGCTGCAGACACAGTACAATTTCAGTCACAGCGTATCTCAAAGCACTCTGCAAAGCACTCTTGCAGTCTCATCAAATGGAAGTGTAAAGAGCTACAGGCTGCTAAAGCTATGACTTTGCTCTTATCTGGGGCTTACAATGGCATATACCTGCCTGCCAACTTAGTTGCTCTCACACCTCTATAAGGCAATCTAACCAGTAGGAAGCCAAACATCCACTGTTACAAAGAGGAAAAAATAAAATTGGATTGACCCAGAAAAAGAGGGAAAACAAGTAATCTCTTGTTCCAAGGTTCCAGAACCAGACAGTATATTTGAAAGTCTGTGCCACTCTAAATAAAAGCCTACTGATATACATTGTATATTGCTAGAGTAAAAAGGAGTCAACCTCTTTGAAAGAGGTATGTGTAACACACTTTGAAAGAGCTATTTGTAAAGCCTGGATTGAGAGAGAAAGTTTATAAAAAACATATTCCACCAAACTTCCATAGTGGAGATAAAACAAACTCCAGTCCAACTGTTCCCTTCCCTTCAGCAGTAGCAGTCATTTTTTCTCCTTCTTAGTAGCTGGTGCAGCGCTGTGTTTTTCACTTTCGGTCTGAGAACAGCGCTGATAATACCGATGTTTTTAGTTACTGCTCAAATATTTAGTCTGACCAAGGACTTTCTGAGTCTCATGCTCTGCCAGGGAGGAGGGGAAGCCAGGAGGAAGCAGAGACAGGACATCTGACCCAAACTGGCCAAAGAGGTATTCCACACCACAGCATGTCATGCCCAGGATGTAAACTGGGAGTCACCTGGAAGGGCTGGCTCACTGCTGGGTATCAATGGGTGGTACTGTATTCTCTTCCCTTGTTATTTCCCTTATCATTATTATTATTGGTGGTAACAGCAGTGTTTTGTGTTATACCTTAGTTACTGGACTGTTCTTATCTCAACCCATGGGAGTTACATTCTTTTGACTCTCTTCCCCATCCCTCCGGGAGCGGGGTGGTGGGGAGAAAGGGGGAAAGTGAGCGAGCAGGCTGCGTGTGTTACTGACTGCACTTAAATCACAACAGCTCTTTTTGGCTGGATGTAAAATGAGAGTTACCTGGAAGGGCTAGTTCACTGCTCAGGTGGGGCTGGGTATCGGTTGGTGGGTGGTGAGTGGTTGTATTCTCTTCCCTTGTTATTTTCCTTATCATTATTATTATTGGTCTCTTTCACGGACACCCCGTTGTCATGGGGAAAGAGCCGGCATGCCCTTGTGAGGTTGGGAGCTATGCTGGTGGTGGCATATGACCGGTAGGGTCTCCCTTGCCAGACAGGTCTCAACTGAAGGGTCAGACAAAGTGTGTCCATGGGCAGGATGGGCTCACTAGCCTTTAGGCAACCATCCTAGGAGAAGGACAACTCTAACTTCAAACACGGGCAGTTGGCGCTTGTTTAGCGCTGTAAGGCAATCCATCTAAGAGAAGGATACTCTAATCAAATCTACGACCTGAGGACTTTGCTGTCACCACCCAAGCTTGCTAGGCCCTGGCAGATAAACCTCAGGTGTAAAGGGTGGGTCCAGTTTTGCGTATGCTGTGCCTCACCTAAAAAATCCACTGCACAGGCCCAAAGGGTTTACCCACACTTGCAAAGCCCTCTAGAAACAGGCCAGGGATGAAACAGCAGGTGATAAGGTGCACTGGAAGTCGCGGACCCAATCCTGCATGCAGGTGTTTCAGGACATCGGTTGCTCCATAATGGCATTGTCTCATTTGAGAACTCACGCAGAATTAGTCTTGAAGAGAAAAGACAACATAGAAAGAATTGCACCCCGCCTATACCACCCAAGGAGGCCTTTCACTGTGCTTTTTGCAGCTGCATTTGCCTATCCCACATTGGCCTTTTTAGTCATCAGCGCGCTTGTAGTAAGCGTGGGTAAAGCCCTTCCCAAGTCTTCATTCGCAAAGTCAAGCCATGACGATGATGATGATGATGATGATTATTGGTGGCAGCAGTAGTGGTTTGTGTTACACCTTAGTTACTGGACTGTTCTCATCTCAATCCGTGGGAGTTACATTCTTTCAATTCTCCTACCCATCCCTTCAGGAGCCGGGGGGGGGGGGAGGAAGGGAAGGGGGGGGAATGAGCAAGCAGGCTGTGTGGGTCTAAGTTACTGACTGTGCTCAAACCATGACAGTTCTTTTTGGCACCCAACATGGGGCCTGAAGGGTTGAGACAGCGACAGATCTGACCGAGTGTGTCTAATTGTATTTGTGATAACCATTTATTGTTTCGGATTAATAGTCACTTGTCACAATGCTGATTTATTGGTTCTCACAGTTGTTGTTCCTGATCTCACAGTTGCAGTATGTCGTACCCTACCTACAGCCGGTATTTGCTGTGTTAGTGTTTAACTGGCTGCAAATCTTGGGCTAAGGTTCTTGTTTTATTGTACTCTATGGTAATGACTTGTAATACAATAGAATCATTGATCATGAAACTGCTCTGGCTTGCATTCCCAGCGCAGTCACCACCTCTATACTTTGGGAAGTATATAGCAGCAGTGTTTAGCAATTACACATCTTTTTTCCCCTCCTTGGGTGGTCAATCTGTGAAGGAGACATTCCCTTACCTTCCCAGCCCCCCCCCCCCCCCCCCCCCCGACCGTTTACAGCATCATTTGAGGGTTCTGAAGGTTTTGAATGGCCTTTGGATACCCTTGAGACTTGCCTGCTGATTGTGATGGGGATCACCATGTTGGCACACACACAGAGTGTGTTTTACCCACAACCATTTTGCCTGATCTCGAAAGTTAAGCAGAGTCGGCTTGTCTACGGTTAGACAACGATATAGGAGGACCAAGAGATTTTTCCTGAGGCTGGACAGTCATGAGTGTGGGGGACAGTATGAGCAAGTATCTGGTCCTCTGGGCCCCTCCAGTGCTTTGGAAGCATCGGAGATGGAAGGCAGCTGTATGGAGTCCTCGACAACAAGTTGCAGAAACTGCTGAAGGGGAGGGTGAATTATTTTGAGCCTGGTGGGCCCATGACACCTTAGGCCATCAGGGCAGAGATGCAACATAGAGATGGACTCATGATCGAGGGGTGGACTTAGCAATGGACACTATTGTACAGTTTATCTATGAGTGTGAACACTGCAAGCAGCCCCTCCTGCCTGAAAGACTGTTACAAGAGATGGAACCTGACATCATGGACTGAATGGACTCAGCAGCTTTATAGCGATTGGTCCACGCATTAAGGAATGATCTCTCTCTCTCTGGATGCATATATATATATATTATATATTGTGTATAAGAGCGATGGCATATTGAAAATGTGGGATCTGAGCACAACGTGAATGGTATGGAATAAGGGGTTGATACGGTCCTGGGTTTAGCAATAGCAGACATTTTTTCTCCTTCTTAGTAGCTGGTGCAGTGCTGTGTTTTTTACTTTCCACCTGGGAACAGTGCTGATAACACCAATGTTTTTAGTTACTGCTCAGATGTTTAGCCTGAGCAAGGACTTTCTGAGTCTCACACTCTGCCAGGGAGGAGGGGAAGCTGGGAGGAAGCAGAGACAGGACACCTGACCCAAACTAGCCAAAGAGGTATTCCACACCACAGTACATCACGCCCAGGATGTAAACTGAGAGTTACCTGGAAGGGCTAGTTTACTGCTTGGGGCAGGCTGGGTATCGATGGGTGGTGAGCAGTTGTATTCTCTTCCCTTGTTACTTCCCTTATCATTATTATTATTGGTGGTAGCAGCAGTGGTTTGTGTTATACCTTAGTTACTGGACTGTTCCTACCTCAACCCGTGGGAGTTACATTCTTTCAATTCTCCTCCCTGTCAGTTCGGGAGCGGGTGCAGGGAGAAAGGGGGGAGTGAGCGAGCAGGCTGTTTGGGTCTGAGTTACTGACTGCACTTAAACCACAAAAACGCCAAAGAAACTGTGATCATGAAAGTGTAATTGCATATACAGTATCACAGTATCACAGTATGTTAGAGATTGGAAGGGACCTCGAAAGATCATCTAGTCCAATCCCCCTGCCGGAGCAGGAACACCTAGATAATGTTACACAGGAATGCGTCCAGGCGGGTTTTGAATGTCTCCAGGGAAGGAGACTCCACAACCTCCCTGGGCAGCCTGTTCCAGTGTTCCATCACCCTCACTGAGAAGTTTCTTCTCAAGTTTAAGTGGAACCTCTTGTGTTCCAGTTTGTACCCATTACCCCTTGTCCTATCATTGTTTGCCACTGAGTAGAGCCTGGCTCCGTCCTCGTGACACTCCCCCTTTATATATTTATAGACACTGATAAGGTCACCCCTCAGTCTCCTCTTCTCCAAACTATAGAGACCCAGCTCCCTCAGTCTTTCCTCATAAGGGAGATGTTCCACTCCCTTAATCATCTTTGTTGCCCTGCGCTGGACTCTCTCCAGCAGCTCCCTGTCCTTCTTGAACTGAGGGGCCCAGAACTGGACACAATACTCCAGATGCGGTCTCACCAGGGCAGAGGAGAGGGGAAGGAGGACCTCTCTCGACCTACTAACCACCGCCCTTCTAATACACCCCAGGATGCCATTGGCCTTCTTAGCCACAAGGGCACAGTGTTGGCTCATGGTCATCCTGTTGTCCACTAGTACCCCCAGGTCCCTCTCCCCTACACTGCTCTCTAACAGGTCATTCCCCAACCTATACTGGAACCTGGGGTTGTTCCTGCCCAGATGCAGGACTCTACACTTTCCCTTGTTATATTTCATCAAGTTACTCCCTGCCCAACTCTCCAGCCTATCCAGGTCTTGCTGGATGGCAGCACAGCCTTCTGGCGTATCAGCCACTCCTCCCAGCTTAGTGTCATCAGCAAACTTGCTGATAGTACACTCAATTCCCTCATCTAAATCATTGATGAATATATTAAATAATACCGGTCCCAGTACTGACCCTTGAGGCACTCCACTAGTTACAGGCCTCCAACTAGACTCAGCCCCATAGACTACAACTCTCTGGCTTCTCTCCTTCAGCCAGTTCGCAGTCCACCTCACTACCTGATCATCCAGTCCACACTTCCTCATTTTAGCCGTGAGGATGCTGTGGGAGACTGTGTCAAATGCTTTGCTGAGGTCAAGGTAGACCACATCCACCGCTCTGCCATCATCCATCCACCGTGTTATTTCCTCATAAAAGGCTAAGAGATTGGTCAAACATGATTTCCCCCTGGTGAAGCCATGTTGACTGCCCCTCATAACCTTCTTATCCTTGATATGCCTTAAGATGGTACCAAGGATAAGGTGTTCCATCACTTTCCCAGGGATGGAGGTGAGGCTGACCGGTCTGTAGTTAGCCGGGTCCTCCTTCTTGCCCTTTTTGAAGACTGGAGTGACATTTGCTTTCCTCCAGTCCTCAGGCACCTCTCCCGTTTCCCAAGACTTGGTAAAGATGATGGAGAGTGGTCTAGCAATGACTTCCGCCAGTTCCCTCAGCACCCGCGGGTGCATCCCATCTGGACCCATGGATTTATGGATGTCCAGATTGCTCAACTGGTCTCTAACCCATTCCTCATCGACTAAGGCAAACCGCTCCGTCGACCTGACTTCATCTAAGGTCTCAGGGGTACAGGGCTCTTCAGGACTGCCCGCAGCAGAGTAGACAGAGACAAAGAAGGCATTCAGTAACTCTGCCATCTCTTTATCTTCTGTCACCAGGGCACCCATCCCGTTCATCAGTGGGCCTACATTGCCTCTGGTGTTAGTTTTGTCTGCCATGTATTTAAAAAAGCTCTTTTTGCTGTCCTTGACCCTTCTTGCCAGGTTTAATTCTAAGGATGCCTTAGTCCTCCTAGCTGCCTTCCTACATCCTCTAGCAGCAGCCTTATATTCCTCCCAAGTGGCCAGCCCCTCCTTCCATGACCTGTAAACTCTCCTCTTCCACTTGAGCATACCCAGCAATTCCCTATTTAGCCACGCAGGTCTCTTGGCCCTCTTCCTTGACTTCCTACGTGTCGGGATGCTCCGATCTTGAGCACGGAAAAAGCAGTCCTTGAATGTCAACCAACTATCTTGGGCCCCTTTACCTTCAAGCAGCCCTGCCCATGGGATTTCCCCTAGCAATTGCTTGAAAAGGCCAAAGTTTGCCCTGCTAAAGTCCAGGGTTGCAATTCTACTTGGTATTCTACTAGTCCTGCCACACAAGATCCTGAACTCCACCATCTCGTGGTCGCTGCAACCAAGGCAGCCCTCAACCCTTACTGCTTCGACCAGATCCTCCTTGTTAGTGAGGATGAGATCCAGCAGCGCTCCTCTCCTGGTCGGCTCATCCACCATTTGCAGGAGGAAGTTATCATCCATACACTGGAGGAACCTCCTGGACTGTGGCTGGGTTGCTGAGTGGTCCTTCCAGCAAACATCAGGGAAGTTAAAATCCCCCACGACGACCACGGCCTGTGACTGTGAGGCTGCTCTCAGCTGCCTGTAGAAGGCCTCGTCAACTTCCTCACCCTGATCCGGTGGTCTGTAACAGACACCTACAACAGTATCCCCCCTGCCAGCCTGCCCCTTAATTCTCACCCACAGACTCTCAACTCGCTCATCATCTGTCCCTGGACAGAACTCGGTGCACTGTAGTTCCTCCCGCACATAAAGAGCAACCCCACCACCCCGCCTGGCTGGCCTGTCTTTCCTGAAAAGGACATAGCCTTCCATGACTATATTCCAGTCATGTGAGCTGTCCCACCACGTCTCTGTAATTGCCACCAGATCATAATCTCCTGACTTAACACAGGTTTCCAACTCCTCCTGCTTATTTCCCATGCTGCGCGCATTGGTGTACAGGCATTTCAGGGAGCGAGCTGAGCACACCGATTTCACCCTAGGATTGTAGGAGGCCTCCCAGTCTTCATTAATTCTGGAGCGCTGCCCCACTGGGGCAAGCCCAGCTACAAGCCCATCCCCCTTCGAATCTAGTTTAAAGCTCTCCAAATGAGCCCTGCTAATTCGTGCCCCAGCATCCTTTTCCCTCTGTGAGACAAACCTTTCTCACTTGTCATTGTCCAGACTGGTGCCCTATAAAACCAGCCGTTATCAAAGAATCCAAAGCCCTGCCTGTAGCACCAGTCTCGAAGCCAATTGTTCATGAACTGAATCTTCCCATTCCTTCCCACATCAGTGGAAGATGGAAGGAGAGAGGAGAAGATCACTTGAGCCCCAGACTCTTTCACCATCCGCCCCAAGGCCCTGTAGTCTTTCTTCATCCCCCTCAGACTGCGGGAAGCAGCTTCCTCCCCACCTGTCTGGAAGACCAGCAGCGGGTAATAGTCTGTCGGGTGCACCAGGTTGGGGAGCGCCCTGGTGATATCCCTGATCCGGGCTCCAGGCAGACTACACACTTCCCTATGATGAGGGTCAACTCTGCATATCGGGCCCTCTGTTCCTCTCAGAAGGGAATCCCCTACTACAATGACCCTTCTTTCTTTCTTAACAGAGGCAGTCTTGAGGTGCAAAGTCGACTCCCTTTTCCTATGTGGCCTTGTGGGCTGGCCTTGCCCCACATTCTCACCTACCTCTCCTTCAAGATCCAGGGCCTCGAACCTATTACGGAGGGACACCTGGGGAAGCAGGGCAGGAAGGGGGAGGGTTTCCCACGACGTCGAACTGGAACTCGCTTCCAACCCTCGTCGTCTTTTTGGTCCCCTACCTCTGCGCAACAGCTACAGGGCAGGGGCTGCCTCGGGCCATCCCCCTCTGTGTGAGAAGGCAGGGGGTCCTTCCCCTTTTGGGGGGTATCTCCCTGGAACCGTTTCGACTGGCCCGCCAGGGAGTTACTCCACCAGTCGATCTCCCTTTCACACTCCCTGATGGTCCTCAGCGTCTCAACCTCCTCCTTAAGTCTTGCCACCAGGCTAAGCAGATCTTCTACCTGCTCACACCTCACGCAGGTGGAATGCTGTCCTCCCTCCCCCGGCAGCAGCAGGCTCTGGCACTCCCTGCACCCAGAGACCTGAACAGCCACGGTCTGGGACGGGGTCTCTGTCTGAGTTGCTGTAGTCACCTTACTGCAAGCTCTCTTTCTGGAGGCAACCATATTGGTGCGCAGTCTGGGACACCAGCAACACGACCTGCTTGTTCCTCCCTGTGCCCGGTGGGCAGCGACCGGTCGCTGCCCTCTCAAAGGCTTTTTCAAGGCAAGCAGCAGGGGAGTGGTCGCCGTCACCGTGGGAACGCCCCCCGCCACGTCAGCCTCTCTCTCGCAAGGGCTGCTGGGGCTTCGGGGATCGGGAGATGTCGGGAATCGGGAATCGCCCTCGATGTCTCTGCGCTATCCCAGCTGACTGATTTTCCTAATCTCACGTTGACCTACATCCAAATTCAGGTGCAGCTGTTACTTGAAGGAAGAGAGCTGCAAGGTAGGAAGGGAAGAAATGGTTCCTCAGACTGGATCCACCAACTATGTAAGATTTTTAAACTCACCTCCTCAAATAACTACAGCAGAATATTTCTGTAAATTTAATTAATCCTGTTAACTGAGATCTCCCATCCTGTTAATCCTGGTAACAGACTGAGATCTGCTCCAGTCTCAGCAGCAGAGAACCAGTGGTATCAGAAGGTGCATAACACCTCTTTTATGGCCCTCTTTGCAAGTAGAAGTGGCTGGCCATATATTTCAATGGTGCTCACCAGCCATATTGCTGAATCAGATGGGGATCACCATGCTGGCACACATAGAGTGTGTTTTACCCATGACCATCTTGTCTGATCTCAAAAGTTCAGCAGATTCGGCTTTGGGTCTTGTCTATGGATAGACGACGGTATAGGAGGACCAAGAGATTTTCCCCAAGGCTGGATAGTCAGGAATGGCAGGGTGTGTGGGATAGTATGGACAAGTATCTAGGCCAGTGGGCCCCTCCAGTGCTTTGGAACTTCACCACTGAACAAGTGCAAAATCCAGAAAAATTAGTAAAACACTTAAATGAGGTGTGTGGTCATTCTGGTCATACCACAGAGAGACAAATCATGTCAACGTGCTGGGGCTTGGCTTATGCATACAGAGCCCCGTTCAACAACATCCAGCAACTTCAAAAGGAAAAAAAAATGTCTCTGGATCCGGTGGCAAAGCAACCGACATCGCAGCTACTCCAACTCCAAATACAGCACTTACACCAAACCCAGTGACAAGTACAGCAGCTACTCAAACTCTGACTACAACAGATAATGCAGTTACTCCAATTTCAAGCACAGCAGCTACACCAACCCTAGCAACAAGTACAGCAGCTACTCAAACTCCAACTGCAACAGATAGTGCAGCTACTCCAGCTCCAAGGACAGCAGCTACACCAACCGCAGTGACAAGTACAGCAGCTACCCAAACCCCGACAACAGATACTGCAGCCACTCCAACCACAGCAATAATCACTGCAGCTAAACCAGAGGACCAATTTGTGCCAATATCGGTTCCCCCTGTATGCAACGGGAAAAGCAAAAAAGAGGCAAAAAAGGTGAAGAAACAATGCACTTACTACCCGAAACAGTGTCTGATCAGGAGTTATTATTACGTGAATCAGGGGAAGAAGAAAAAGAAGAGGTGACTTCTTGACCCGGGACCTCAACCGAGCTACAGAATATGTGAAAAGATTTTACCTGTAAACCAGGGGAGCACATCATCACGTGGTTGCTCCGATGCTGGGACAGTGGGGCCAACAGTCACAAACTAGAAGGCACAGAAGCCAAGCCATTTGCTAGGGAAGGGGGAATTGACAAAGCAATTGCAAAAGAGAAACAGTCCCTCAGCCTTTGGAGGTGACTCTTGGGAGCTGTGAAAGAAAGGTTTCCATGCAAGGATGATGTTATGAGTCGTTCAGCCAAGCAGACTACTTTAGAGAAAGGCATCCAGTCTCTGAGGGTATCAGTCATTGTGGAGATGATCTATCGCAGGCCAGATGCCGGGAATGCACACACACAGGTCCAGATGAAGTCAAATGTACATGATCCATATAGCAGAAATTTACATGGAATGCACCGTCATCATGTGCCCACTCACTGGCATCAATAACCTGGAATGACGTAGCACCACCAACAGTGGATGAAATGATTTGTCAACTCCGAGAGTTCGAAGACAATCTCACCCCTTTCATCATTTCAGCTGTGGAAAAACTGTCTCAGGAGTTCAAACAACTGAGAGATGATCTATCTGATCTATCAAGCTCCTCACATGTACCAACCCACATCTCTGCTATTAACAAAAGGCATCCTACTGCTCGAGAGAGAAGATATAGAAGGTATACGCCATGGACCACCCTATGGTTTTACCTGCGGGATCACAGAGAAGACATGACAAAGTGGGATGGAAAACCTACTTCAGCTTTGAAGGAACGGGTGAGTGAATTGAAGAGGGGAGCAAGGGCCAAGACTGATTGTCCCATGAGAGCTATGGCTTCAGTCTCTGGTGAGCAGTTCCCCAGATGGGGAGTGGAAGAGCTCATTTTACTCCAGCTCCTGTGATCACGAAGAATAATCCCTTTTACCTACCTCAGCTCCAGAGAAATGGGTGCATGAATTGAAGAGGAGAACAAAGGTCAAGGATGATCATCCCATGAAAGCTGCCGCGTCAGTCTCTGGTGAGCAGGTTCCCAGATGGAGTGGAAGAGCTAATTTCACTCCAGCTCCTGTGATAAAGACTAATCCCTTTGCACAAGACCTAAGTGTCCAATGTTGTGATCACTATTAGAGGGGCCCTGCCTCCAGCCAGGTGGAGGGAGGGGACAATCGGATTTACTGGACTGTGTGGATCAGATGGCCTGGCACATCAGTCCCACAGAAATCAAAGGCTCTAGTAAATACCAGTGCACAGTGCACCCTGATGCCATCAAGCCGTCAAGGGGTGGAACCCATCTATATTTCTGGAGTGACAGGAGGATCCCAAGAGGTGACTGTACTGGAGGCTGAAATCAGCCTGACTGGGAGGAAGTGGCAAAAGCACCCCATTGTGACTGGTCCAGAGGCTCCATGCATCCTTGGCATAGACTACCTCAGGAGAGGGTACTACAAAGACCCAAAAGGGTACCGGTGGGCTTTTAGTATTGCTGCTTTGGAGACAGAGGAAATTGAGCAGCTGTCCACCTTGCCTGGTCTCTCAGAGGATCCTTCTGTTGTGGGATTGCTGAAGGTCGAAGAACAACAAGTGCTAATTACGACTACAACAGTGCACCGGCGGCAATATCGCACCAATCGAGAATCCTTGGTTCCCATCCATAAGCTGATGTAGAGACTGGAGAGACAAGTCTACGAGTGTTCAGTAGGACCCGCTCGCCCTTTAATAGCTGCATATGGCCAGTGCGAAAGTCTAACAGAGAGTGAAGACTAACAGTAGACTATCGTGGCCTGAATGAAGTCACACCACCATTGAGTGCTGCCGTACCGGACATGCTAGAACTTCACCATGGACTTGAGTCAAAGGCAGCCAAGTGGTATGCCACAACTCATATTGCTAAAGCTTTTTTCTCAATTCCTTTGGCAGTGAAGTGCAGGCCACAGTTTGCTTTTACTTGGAGGGGTGTCCAGTACACTTGGAAAAGACTGCTCCAAGGGTGGAAACACAGCCCTACCATCTGCCATGGACTGATCCAGACTGCACTGGAACAGGGGCAAGCTCCAGAACACCTGCAATACATTGATGACATTATTGTGTGGGGCAATACAGTGGAAGAAGTCTCTGAGAAAGGGAGGAAAATAATCCAAATCCTGCTGAAAGCCGGTTTTGCCATAAAATGGAGTAAGGTCAAGGGACCTGCACAGGAGATTCAATTTTGGGGAATAAAATGGCAAGATGGACATACACAGATCCTCACAGATGTGATCAACAAGATAACAGCAATGTCTCCACCAACTAATAAGAGAGAAACACAAGCTTTCTTGGGTGCAGTGGGGTTCTGGAGAATGCACATCCCAAATTGCAGTTTGATTGTAAGCCCTCTCTATCGTGTGACCCGGAAGAAGAATGATTTTAAATGGGGCCCTGAGCAACAACAAGCCTTTGAGCAAACTAAACATGAGACGGCTCATGCAGTAGCCCTTGGACAGTCCGGACCGGGCCAGGTGTAAAAAATGCACTGTACACTGCAGCTGGGGAGAACGGTCCTACCTGGAGCCTCTGGCAGAAAGCTCCAGTTGACCCCTCAGCTTTTGAAGTCAGGGATACAAAGGATCTAAGGCCAGCTATACCCCAACTGAGAAAGAGATCCTGGCAGCCTATGAAGGGGTTTGAGCTGCTTCAGAAGTGATTGGCACTGAAGCACAGCTCCTCCTGGCACCCCGGCTGCCTGTGCTGGGCTGGATGTTCAAAGGCAGGGGCTCCTCTACACATCATGCAACTGATGCTACATGGAGTAAGTGGGCTGCACTAATTAAACAACCAGCTCGAATAGGAAATCTCAGTCGTCCAGGCATTCTAGAAGTCATCATGGACTGGCCAGAGGGCAAAGATTTCGGAATGTCACCAGAGGAGGAGGTGGTGCGTGCTGAAGAGGCCCCACCATATAATAAACTGTCAGAAAGTGAAAAGCAGTATGCCTTGTTTACTGATGGGTCTTGCCATATTGTGGGAAAGCATCGGAGATGGAAGGCAGCTGTATGGAGTCCTGGACGACAAGTTGCAGAAACTGCTGAAGGAGAGGGTGAATCGAGTCAGTTTGCCAAGGTGAAAGCCATCCAGCTGGCCCTGGGCATTGCTGAACGAGAAAAGTGGCCAGTACTTTACCTCTATGCTGACTCATGGATGGTGGCAAATGCCCTGTGGGGGTGGCTGCAGCAATGGAAGCAGAGCAGCTGGCAACACAGAGGTAAACCCATCTGGGCTGCTGCACTGTGGAAAGATATCGGTGCCCGAGTGCAGAACCTGGTGGTGAAGGTATGCCACATAGATGCTCATGTACCCTGAGGAACACCAGAACAACCAACAAGTGGATAAAGCTGCTAAGATTGGAGTGTCTCAGATGGACTTAGATTGGCAACATAAAGGTGAATTATTTTTGGCCCAGTGGGCCCATGACACTTCAGGCCATCAGGACAGAGATGCAATGTACAGATGAGATCATGATCAAGGGGTGGACTTAACAAAGGACACTACTGCCCAGGTTATTCATGAGTGTGAAACATGTGCTGCAATTAAACAAGCCAAACGGTTAAAGCCCCTCTGGTATGGAGGACGATGGCTGAAGTCCAAATATGGGGAGACCTGGCAGATTGATTATATCACATTCCCACCAACCCACCCAAGCAAGCACCATGTGCTTCCCATGGTGGAAGCAACCACTGGATGGCTGGAAACATACGCTGTGCCCCACGCCACTGCCCAGAACACTATCCTGGGCCTTGAGAAGCAAATTTTGTGGCAACATGGCACCCCAGAAAGAATTGAGTCAGACAATGGGACTCATTTTCAGAATAACCTTATAGACACTTGGGCCAACGAGCATGGCATTGAGTGGGTATATCACATCCCCTACCATGCACCAGCCTCTGGGAAAATCGAACAGTACAATGGGCTGTTAAAAACTACACTGAGAGCAATGGGTGGGGGACCTTCAAACACTGTGATACACATTTACCAGAGGCCACCTGGTTGGTCAACACCAGAGGATCTGCCAACAGCGCTGGCCTAGCCCAGTCAGAACTTTTACATACTGTAAAAGGTAACAAAGTTCCAGTGGTGCACATAAAGAATTTGCTGGGGAAGAGAGTCTTGGGTTATTCTTGCTTCAGGTAAAGGCAAACCCACTTGTGGGATTGCTTTTGCTCAGAGACCTGGACCTTGGTGGGTAATGCGGGAAGATGGGGAAGTCCGATGTGTACCTCAAGGGGATTCGATTTTAGGGGCAAACAGCCAATAAACTCGACTGCTGTTGCCTGCTATGTAGCAGTTCTATAGCCCACCAACTAGATGTCTTCAGGTCATCAGCAGGTGGCCCTGATTTCCCTGCAACCATCATCCCAACAAAGAATGAACTTTGACAAAACCAGACAAGCTTAGCAATGACCAGATGAGTTCTGCAGTGTCATCAGTAGGCAAGAATCCAACACTGCACACTCTCTCCTGCTCTGAAAGACTGTTACAAGAGATGGAGCCTGGTATAATGGATCGGATAAACTCAGCAGCTTTATAGGGATTGGTCCATGCACTAAGGAATGATACCTCCCTCTTTCTCTGTGTGTGTGTGTGTGTGTGTGTGTGTGTGTGTGTGTGTGTGTGTGTATGACAAGAGTGATGGTATATTGAAAACTGTGGGATCTGAGCACGACGTGAATGGTATGGAATAAGGGGTGGATACTGTCCTGGGTTCAGCAGGAGCAGTCATTTTTCTCCTTCTTAGTAGCTGGTGCAGTGCTGTGGTTTTGACTTTCAGCCTGGGAACAACGCTGATAACACCGATGCTTTTATTTGTTGCTAAGTAACGTTTACTCTGATCAAGGACTTTCTGAGCCTCATGCTCTGCCAGGGAGGAGGGGAACATGGGAGGAAGCAGGGACAGGACACCTGACCCAAACTAGCCAAAGAGGTATTCCATACCACAGCACATCATGCCCAGTATATAAACTGGGGGCAGTTATCTGGAAGGGCTAGATCGCTGCTTGGGTCGGGCTGGGTATCGGTCAACGGGTGGTGAGCGGTTGTATTCTATTCCCTTGTTATTTCCCTTATCATTATTATTATTGGTGGTAGCAGCAGTGGTTTGTGTTATACCTTAGTTACTGGACTGTTCTTATCTCAACCCATGGGACTTACATTCTTCCGATTCTCCTCCTCATCCCTCCAGAAGTGGGGGAAGGAAGATGGGGGAGTAAAAGAGTGGCTGTATGGTTCTGGGTTGCCAGCTGGGCTTAAACCTCGACACACTACAACTTTGTTAAAAAAACCAAAACAAAACCAAAAAAAACCCCACAACAACCAAGCAAACACCCCCCCCCCCCCCCCAAAAAAAACAACAGTGAAACACCCAGCCAAAAAAGCCCTAGATGCTGCATTCACTGAATACATTCAAGTAGAAACATCAAGTATCCCATGAACACTTAATTTCAAATTTAATTAACTTACTTGTACTTAGACATAATATCACAATAAAGAAGGTGGTAAGCTGTGCAAAGGCATAAAATGGGGAGTCCCATCTTATCTAACTTCTTCAGTACCTGTAAAAGGGAACTAAATATGTACTACTCACATCTGCAAATCAGAGTACACGGGGTGGTGACAGAAACACTACTGAAGACTGAAAAATGATGCAATGGACCTACAGAGGTGGTTTGGAAATTTAAGTAATTTGAAAGAAGGCCAGGTAATACCAGATGAGGTGATATTATGCTGAGGGAGTTAACACATAGGAGGACCCTGAGGGAGGCATAGAGGGAAAGTGAAGCAGGGAAGGAGAAAGAACTGTGTCTTTATGGAGGATTCTTACGTGTGCAGCTCAGTAAGAAGCCATCTGGAATAATCCATCAGTCCTGAGAAACTGAACACCAAGTGGAGACTGAGGTAGTGAGAGAAATTAAGAGGGAAAAAAAAGCCAATCTAAAACCATATAAAGCCACTAACCTCATTGCTTTGTGTGTCCATTTACCTACTGTCAACTGCCATCTTCATCACAACATTTTCGTACGTCTGTGAGGCACATGAAGTTGAGGTGCATAATCTAGGTAAATGGCAAGGAGCATGAGCAGTTAATTCCAGGGTACAGAGCCAATGAGGAAATGCATTTTTGGCCCACAAAAATTTATATACAGAAGAATAAGAAAGGGATTATGATTTTTTTTCTGACTGTATGATTTCACTCAATTCAATCTCCTAAAAGACATTTCTGAGATTCTATTTAAACATGTTAAAGAGTTGGAAAAGGTTCTAAAATACTACACAGCAGCAGTAGACAAAAGTATACACAAGGTACACTGAACACTAGTGTTAAGAACAGAATAGAGAAAAATCCTGCATTAGCTGCAACAGCCAAGCAAATAATCTGTAAGGCCTCTGCCACAACTAGTACTCTATGACACTTTTAAGAACCATCCTTGCACTTCGTTCTCTTAATGTCATATTTAGAACGTAAAAGTGCATGTGAAAACCAAAAACCAGAAACCAAACCCCAACAAAAAGGGGAAAAAAACAAAGTATAGACTCATTCTTACCCAAAAGCCTTAAAAAATACAACTTACATTTAGAAACAAAACAAAACTTAGCAGCACAACTACATTTTTACCAACAGATCTTTCTTACTGTATTGCTACCTCTTCTGCATAAGATAACAGCTTTTCTCAAAATACATCCCTGGTAAGAATAAAGAATCATGCCTGAATACTTTAGAAGAGTCATACTTGTTATAAATGAGCGACATATCAAGAAAGCATGAAAATCCATTAACGGGACAGCCTCTTTCAGTTTTGATTGGCATTCTTCTTATCTTGCATTTCATCCCTGCTGCGGGGCAGTGAGTGAGTGAACAGCCCAAAGCCTGGCTGCCAGAGGGGTCAACCCACCACAGTGATCCCACATACCGAGCAACCCAGCATGCTCCCAGGTGAGAGAATACATATCACAGCACCTTGATCCTCTCACTTCTTCCAAATATACTCTAAAGATAATTTCATTTCAGTATGTGATTACAACAATGACAACAGAGAGAACGAAGGAGTAAGTAAGAGTAGTAAGTAACTAAGTCTAGCAATGTTTTCGGTTTTTTCAAAACTACCTAAATTTGAGAACTGTAAAGATGCACTAATATAGCCTGTTAAAATGAACTTTCCAAAACCTAAGTGAGATGCTATATAATTCACTGAAACAGACAATACTCTTATGTCAGAGCAGAAGACTTCAACAAGCACCTAAAAATAACTTTTAAAAAATGAGGAAATTCACTTCCAAAGGAGCGGTTCTGACTTTGCTGCTTTCATGCTGGCTGTAATCCAATTCAGCAAGAAAGAGGTTACTCTCTGCAGGTCTACCTAATGCACAACTGATTTCAGAGAGAAGCAATCATCAAATACCAATCTGTTCTTTATTCTGTAACAGCCAGAACACAAAATGAGTTACAGGAATAGCACATGGCAGTCACGTGCACTGTAGCTTTTCAGAACACATCTGAAATGAGTTTTACTATAGCCAAAAGGTTCCTTCTCTTGGAGTGAGAACTGACAAAAGTCCATGGCCATAAGGCGTCTTCCAGATTCTTTACAATTAAACCTCTGTTTTTTTTAACGGAAGTTTAAGGGAAGAAAAAAAAATGGACAAAAATGATAGCAAACTGTCAAATAGAGGAAGCCAGGCAAACTCTGCTTATGAAGCAAGCCCCAGAGATTCTATGACCACAAACCTTGGTCCTTAGTCAAGAGCATGGAATTAGCCTACAGCAGTGAAAACAAGTACCAGCGTAAAGATCAAGGGAACAAATCCTGTCTCCATTGTCAGAGGATAGCATCTCTTTGTCCTGAAATGCTTCTCCAGAAGAAAACAAGACTCACTGAGCTGAGATACTTCAAGGAAATACCTACTTTCTCAGTCCTCATGACCATTCTTCATGCTTCACTAGCATGAACTCAGTAAGTCATAACTTAAGCTGAGCTGCTTGTTAACACTGTATCTCTTCAATGTGTACATGCACCTTCATACCCTCCTGCAGATCTATGCTGTTACTTCCTACCCGCATTCTGTCTAGAGCCAGTCACACACTGTACTGTTTACTTGCACCTTCTGTTCACATAATGAAGAATGTATCAATGATCTCTCTCTTTGCCCAATCTCCATGTCACTTGAAGTGGGAAAGCTAGTTATCATCCTTTTGGCAATACTCATTCACAAGAGAGAAGGGATAACTAGCTGATTCACAGTGAGATTCTTCCTGAAGTTTGCAATTTCTTCCTCTCCAGTGCCTTCCTCTACCATCAAAGGCCTGCTTTGTGCTTCAGTCAGTTGTTCCTGTCATTCCCCCAAGATACCTAAAATGGCTTTGAGAAAAAGCTGCTGTCTTCACATCCTAGTCTGCACCACCTCTCAAAATATTTCTGCTGTCTCTGGCAACTTTTTTGACCCTGTCCTCACAGGCATTTCATTCTATAGAGTTTTGTGGGGAAAGGCTCACTTTTGCCTGGTTTTGAAGTTATTCTTAAGTTAGTTTTGATCCATCCAGTAAAGGAGAAACAAAAGCTTCCAGGTAAGCAGGACTATGACAGTAATTCTGAAAAGCAAAATGGCAATCCTGGTGAGAAATGAGCAAGTCTGCGGCTGGGCTGTGATCTCTCAGTTTCTAGATGCTTGCTTATGCTTCCCAGAGCATCCTGGAACTAGGGAGGTAGAATTTATCCCCTCTCAGACTGTGAACAACTAACTGGGTAGGGATGTTTATAGAAGATATTCAGAGAGAGCACGTGAGCAAGCAAGAGTGTCAAGACATGCATGCCTGCCTCTCCAGGCCCAGGTCAGTCTCCCAGTGAGATCTGTAAAGCATGCAATGAGCTCAAACAAGGAAGAGGAAGAATGCACAAGAGGAAGGCCTGTGGACACAGCTGAGTGTGTAGACTGCATATACTAGCCCTCATTGTTTACTTTGCTATAGTATTACACAATGACAACAGGATGGGAAGGGAGATCTCCAACAGGAACACCAACATGTATATTTTGTCTGGAAATAGAGGGTTTCCCACACTAGATCAGAAAAGTATCCTATCTGAGGTGCTCTCCTCAGTTTTGATTAATGCCCTGCATTTCAGTGGAAACAAGGACAATAAAATTTATGTTGTTAATGAAATATTCTACATAGAAGAGTAAAATTCTTATTCTCTACTGTATTTGGGCTGAGGTAATGTGGACCACATCATCTTTTAATACTAAGCAGGATTACACAATGTACTGGTAAAAATAGAAACACCTGAATCATGTCTATGCAACAGCTGCCTTTGTGACAGCAATGCAGGAAGTGAATAAACGGTCTGAATTTATGTCACTGCTGACATAAGGTAGAGAACTGACTTAATAGTGGTAAACAGTGAATGTGACTTACTCTAAGGCCAGAGTGACAAATGGCACTGTATCCATCATACATTCCATTCTTACATAAAGTCTGGAAAAACCCTCCTTTCCAGGAGGAGGAGGAAAAGGAACATAGCAAAGATAGGTGGTGCATTCTTCTCTAGGTGCGAAGTTTTGGCGTATACCGATTCATACAGGATGGATACAGTGTTAATGTAAACCAGCCCAAGCACCTCCAAAAGGAAATTAAAGAATATAAACCAAGGTCAGACACTTTGAAAGGCCTGCAGCAACAAAACAGTAAGCCATGCATTTAAAAAAAAAAAAAAAAGTTTATAGTGTTATTTAGATGACACCAAAATAACATACAGCGAAAGCGACAGCTGCTGTACGTTCTTCTCTTATCGTAACTCCTAAAAAGCCTTTGAACTTCAGAACCAAGGTGGGGAAATAAAAAAGTCTCTGGATTTCCTAAGAGTGAGTTTTGGAACAGATCTCACTCCCAACTTCCTCAATAACAGGAAAGTAGCTAAGCCACAGGGAAGTAAATGGAGAAGAGCATCCTGTGTTATAAATCTTTCCTGCCTTGTCTCAGCCTCTCAAGCATAACTATTTAACAAAGCAGAGGTAGTGTTTGTAGTATTCTTCAGAAGCACTGATCAACTCAGAGCGAAAACAGGTTTAGAAGCAATCCTGGATGTAGCACAGACAAATTCATGACTAACAGATTGAAGGAAAGAGTAAAATGGACTGCCCCTTTCTACCTCTTTTACTGTGGACTTGGTAGCAAGAACTTCTACTTTTTGAACAAATCATGTACAATTCGTCCCATTCCTACATCTGCTCCAATTTCTCATGAGCTCTGTGGCTGACACAGCAGCACTAGTCTTCACCACAGCCCTTTGCACACTTTCTCGTAAGATAGGAAAAAAGCAAATGCCTTATAGGTTGCTGGGGTTTACCTCTACGAGCAGGCACAAGAGCTGTCAGCTGAGGTTTGCTTTGTTTTCTGGTAGAATAATCTAATTTATGCAAAAATGTGGAAGAAGGTTAAGGCTGTAAGAACAGCTGTTATATAAGCATTGATGTTAAAGGGGAAATGCTTATTAAAAAACTTTATTACCATTATCTCTATTCAGTCTCATCCAAGGCAGTTTATGCTCGAGGTAAGAATGCACAGAAATTAAGTTTCCCTCAACTACGATACATTCAGATATGTGGTCAAAATGCTAATGATTATTTTAATCAAGTATTATCTTGTGTTTTTTATTTGTGTCTATGTCTTCTGTACTGCCTGGCAGGGTCACATCAAAACACCAGTTACAATCAAACTGTATCTGTCATTACAGTAAATGTACTAATGTGAATTAAGAGGATTGATAGCTGAAAATGGGTCTATTCTTACAGCTGACCTCTGCCATGTTTCCAATTGGCAATGCCAGTAAAATGACAATCAAAATATAATGGTATAATTATTTATACTCAGGTAAAATTTGGCCAAAAAGCCATTTTAAAATGATGTCAACACCATATCCTCTGTCATCAGCACTTTAACACAACTGCAGGCAGAATTTGTTAAATAGTTTAAAAAAAGAAGACATTTTTAGTTAAGAAGTTCAAAACACTGTATTTATTTCCACTACATAACCACTGTAAAAATTTTCTTAACACTTTATATAAAATAAGCTTGCTATTGTTTCTCTTGCATTAGTTGTGGGGATGGAAGTCATCAGAACCTAGGGAGAAGTTTTCACATCGAAGAAAAACAGATTTATTCTGACAAAGGTTTTATCATGGTTCATTTTTAAGAATACATTTCCCTGTAACTCTTTACATATTTCACTGATTTAGCCTTCCTAGTAAGTAAAAATTCCTTCTCATTTTTAAAGTTTCAATGGTCAGCTCAGTCAAGTCATTCATCTCCCCTATGTGTCCAATACATGAACTCTTTCATTCTTCCACTAGAGCTCTCATTCCCATTAGCTCATGTCTGAAAAATTCATATCCAGGCTGCTTAACTACTAGCCAGTGCCACCAGTGCTTCCTCTCCACATAACCTACGTGTACCTCCAAAACACAGGATAACAACGTCAGCATGCAACTGAGGCTGAGAACCTTTAAGACTCAAATCTGAGATACTGAGTAAGCCAATTACTACTTCCAGTTTATACAAAACAAAAGGTATTTACGGTCAGAAGAAAAAGTTACCAGAATCATGTTCAAAGTTGCTGCTTCTCCCAGTTAAAATCACGCAGAGGTTAAACAAGCAGGATGGGAACACTTACAATCCAAAGCCCAACATTCATGTTAAAACTTTGGTTAAAAAACGTCGTGTTCACAGGAGCTGGCACCTGTCTGAGGTTTCCCTAAATACTCGTCCCGTTATAAAGCAGGAGAAAAAGAGCTTTAGTTACAGACAATAGGAAGTTGGAGGAAGCCATAAATAAAGCGCACCCCACTGCCGACCATTCGCTCCCCTGCTGCCTTACCTGGGGGTTTCATCCTCAGCCCTGCAACGAGTGCACACAGCCCGCACGAAGGGCTGTCGAGACCACCACTTTGGGCACAAAAGCAAGCTGCCGGAGCAGCCCTCCAGGCTTTCCTCTGCTAACTCCTCCTCCCTCCCCGCCCCCATCCCGGCCGAGCGCAGCACGGCCACAAAAGAAAAGCTGTCGGTCAGAAAAGCGCACAACGTGGTTGCCGTCTGTGCACGGCACAGCGATTACAGCCAGATGAAGTTATGCGAATACGACAGGGAGGAAGGCAGGCCGGTGTAAATAAAGATGCCTAGTACTCTATCGTCATGCCCACACAGCTGCAAGAGGACGCAATAATAGTCCTATCCTTCTTTTAGCATACAAATAAACCTAGTAAACTCACATAGGACACAAGCGGTTTAGTTTTTCACCCCGAGCTGTATTTCCGGCTGCGGGTTTCGTGCTGTCACCGTATGAAGATGATGGAGTTCGCCCCCAAAGCCTCCCAGACAGAGCCCTACATACAGCCACAAGTTGTTTCAGTGATTGTGCATTTCTTCTGGAAAGCCCTTCTTGCGCACATGTGTGTATACATACTGGGAAGAGGAAAGGGGTGAGAGCCAAATGCCCTCTCTCAGAGGAGTGGCCAGTCTGGCAACTAGTCCTTCAAGTACCCTGTAAGTGGCAAGCTTTCTGACCGGCAGTAAACTTACTTTCTTCAGACTGGAGAAAAAACTCCTCCCGCTCTATCCTCTTGCCTCTTTCTTCATCTACAAACCACAGGCTATTCTGTATTCCCTGTAGGTAAAAGCATGAATACCCGTCAACACGTCTCTCACCAAGTACCTTCAACTATCCAACTGGAGAGGCACTTTGCATAATTCTGCTTTTTTGGCCATTGCTTTCTCTCACTACTTTTTGTGCAGCCCTCCATATTTCTGCAGATACTTTTTTCTGCTTTATTTACAATTTGTACAGAACATCACAAAATTTCATAGAATACTCACTACTTGTGAGAATTTCTGTTTTCCTGTTTCTTTATGAAAGTTCCACATGAACAGGAAACCATATGGCAATCGCTCTCCTCCCTTTTGTTAAAAACCACTCCTGCTGACTGCCTGGGAAGCAAAAACAAGTACGTCCTGAGTTCAAAGGCATTTCTGCATTCCAGTTGTTTCTCTGACAATGCTATTTCACAGAGCAGCCATATTTTTTTTTTCCCCGATACAAAGCAGCAGACTGCACTTAAAAAAAAACCACATGCACAAGAAACAAAGGTTCTTATATCAGTTTAACAATGCCATTACCTTAATAAACTGCTTACTTGTCCCATTAGCAGTGAGCAGAGCATCTTACATCTAACAAACTTTGCAGTTTTTTAATCAGTGCAGTTTAATGAAACATTAGCTCCTTTCACACCCTCAGTCTCTGAAGCATAGGGAATACCTCAGCTTCAGTCTTCTCTATGAGCAGATCTCCCTGTCCTCAATTGGTGTATGATGAACATGTGACAGCAGGACTTCTCCATTGAGACTCATCAATAACAGCTTTCAGGATGACCCAAACTACAGATTACATCCCAGTGGTACTTTGCAGACCCTATCTGGAGGCTGGAGAGCATTCCCTTTGCATATCATATTTCCAGATTAACAGAAGATTTATTTTCAGGTGCTTACATTTGTAGTAAATTTGTAGTACATTTCCAAGTAACAAACCTACAATAATAAACATGCACATACAACAGAGAACAATACACTCCACAGTTCAACAAGGTTAGAAGTCACAGGTTAGAAACAGAGGAGAAAAGGAAACAACTATTTTAATGTAAAGACATGCATGTTTTTGCAGTGCTAAGTATCGATTTGATAAAGCACTACTACAAATTAAAACACATCACTTTTCCATTTAAGGGGCATCCAGAGCATACTATAAGAAGTGTAAAAGCACACAAAAAATAATTTTCTGTGAAGTAATAGAATTCTTAATCCTAAATCTATAGTATCTTTAATGAAAAAATAAGAAAGCATGAAACATGACATATACAAGATTATTCTAATGCTCAGCAGGAGACCAATAAAATGAACATGTATCATTGCCAATACTCAGCTTACAGATGTCGGCATGCTAAAATCCATTTGAAACAGTTCTGGACTGCAGATCCTAACAGCACAGACAACTTCAGTACATTGCAATGTAGACTGTCATGCTACTATTCACGTTTGATCCTTTATAGTTGAAAATACGTATTATTTGTCACAGCTGCTTGCAAACCTTTGCCTAGAAAGGCAACTAACTAGTGGTCAGACTAATGTCTCTACAAGGAAAAATATACTACAGAGTGGTTTCATGTGGAAGGAAGCCACTTGGTTTGCACAAATCATCACAAAAAAATCTGCATTAATTGGCATTCACAAGTTTAGCTTGAATATTAAAGATAAATTTAAGTTTTGAGATATTTTACTGAAAACTGAATTCCCTAAATACATACACTTGTCCATAGGAGTTAAACACTGGAATGCATGAATACTTTTGTATAGATACATGTTCCTGTTATAAGCAGTAATTTGGAAGTTTGATTAAATACCATAAGGAAAATTGAATTTTGTTCATTATTTCAAGATCAGAAATATATTTAAACAAAAGGAATTATTTGATGATAATTACATTAAAGAATGGCTGCTAGCTGTCTTGAGTGTCATGGAGCTTCCTTGGACAGATTGGTTTTGGAGTTCCTAACCTCATCCAGCAGTATATGAATGGCATATAGTAGTCATTCTAGGTTTGTCTCTCCAAGTCATTGTTTCCCAATACATTCTACAACTGTCCTGCCATGCACGCTTTTACCATTACATGATTTAAAACCAAACCAGTATATGTTATTCATGTAGTCTCGCTGTCCTGTTACACCAGTATTAGAAGCACAGGTATTCCCAGTTTATTTTTCACAATTTCTCTGTAATTGCTCTGTTGCAAAGCCTTTTCAGACTCTGCCGTGCCTCAAGTGCCATACTACCACTGAGTTATGCATCTGGGATGCTTTCAATTCCCTTCTTCATAGCTGATACTAGCATGCCTCTGCAGCCCTGAGGAGCTCTTCTGGATTCATCATCAAACTGTGGAATTTTAAAAGGTGGTTTAACTGATGTGCAGTTTCTCAAGATTTATCAGTTTCAGACACTTGTGTGTTCAAAAGCTTCCTTCTGTTCTTTTTAATCCCTTTTGTGCAAATAAATAATAAACTAACTGAAATCAGCTGAATGAAGTTGCTTAAACTGCTTCCTAGTAACTAAAGTGAAAAAACTCTCTTCAATATCCTCATTTAAATGTATCCTCGAAGACACAAGATTCTGACTGGCATGTTGACATCATTAAAGCACTTTAATAATAAAGTGTTTTTAAAGAATCAGACACAGAAGAGGTAGGCGCTCCTGACAATGGTTTATGTCACCAGGAGCAACCAATTCTCATCCTTCAGATGGAGCTTCTGAAGGAACATGGAAAAAGCTCACATTTATAGTTCAACGAAATGACCAATGCCAGTGAGCGTGCAAGCACATGGGTTATGGCATACCAGCCTCTGAAGCACTCACATTTGGTAGATACTTGACATGAAACACAGACAGGCATCCTGCCAACGGGCTGTAAGGAGCTACAAGCACCTCCCCATTTATCCAAAATATAGCCATTTACAGCTAACAAATTAGTAAATAATGACACCAGAATAATCCCTGGGTACTTCACAGAAACGGTAAGCTCAAGAATAGCCTCTCTATTGTAAAATAGCAAATATTTTTATTTTAAGCCTTCTTCTTACTCTTCTAAAGGCAAACTGGATTTTAAAGATTTTTATAATCGTTACTTTTTAAATCTGTATTTTTGTTTCAGAGAAACTAAATTCATATCCAGCCAACTACCTCAAATATTTAGCTAAACCATATAAACAAAACCAGCAGGGGGTGTCAGAAAAAAATAAAAGCAAGAGCTCTATATACAGAGTTCCTTTGGGTAGGCTGTAACATATTTGTCAGACAATAATCAGAAAGATATGCTGCTGTACCAAAAGCAGCAGTGCTCCTGAATTACATTAGAACAGTTAGCAGCTTCATCTGACCCATTTATGTTCCCTCTTTTAATGGGCATAGCTGATTCCAAAGAAGAGCTATGAAGACCATCTGTTGGAAAGATATTTAAAAAATGTTTGGAACATATCAAAGATAACAGTGACTGCAGTATTTATTAATCTTTCCATTAAAAATAAGAATTCACAGTAATTTTTAATGAGCTTTGTTTAAAATTTATATATCTCAAATGCAGTTGTTTGACTGAGGAAAACACTCAACAGACTCATCATCCTATCCCAGACCCTGCAAGATAGGAGGTAAATCTACAGATACCAGCAAACTAATCAGTATTACATGATGATCGCTCCACCCACAGCAACTATATCATTTGAACTGCTTCAAATAAAACTAAGTATTCTAACAGAGAGATAAATTGGGGCAGGGCAGTAAGCGCATAGAGTGGTGCTGCCTGAAACCTTATTAAAATGGGAGCAGAGCTTTGACATGCATCCCATTTTTCAACAATTAGCTGCTTCATTGGTATTTTTATGTATGTGCATTCATGTAACAGCTTTTGCATACTTCATGCATACAAACTCTGCCTGAAAACCTAGCCTTTCTATTCTCTCACTAATTCTTATGCAAACAGTGTAAAACTTTTGCTCCTCTGGCCTTCAGATCTGGCCTGAAATTGCATGCACAGGTAAACTCGTGCCTGCAACCAGCAATTGTAAAAATAAAGGGAGAGATGAAGATTTACCAGAACAGGCGTAGGACTGCTAATACATATTGAGCTGCTTTTGCATTATTTTCAAGTATACCAAATACATCTGACCGAACCAATCTTTTGTCCAAGCCTGACCTGTACTCTGGAATCCCAGTGACAGAAACAGACTAAGTGTTCATTTCAACCCAACCAACATCATAGAGAAGGTTTCTAAGCAACAGCAGTTTACTGCAAACTGACTCATCTACATTGTCCTTAATTCTGCATTAATATAACATATGCAATATATAATAATATACACAATACATAACAATAACATAATTCTGCACTGTGTGTTTTTCTTACTCCTCTTTCTAAACCTGAGTGAAGTGCTGCTCAGTTTAAAACAGGTTCTACCGATTTAGCTTAAATTAGTCAATAATACCTTAATTTCTAATTCAAAGTTCTGTAATTTTCAATTCCCCTCTCCTCCTGAATTAACTCTGTCACACAAATATGTAATTTTTAAAGTTCCATTTTGCGTACCACGCTGACCTATGGGAAAGCTCTTCAGGTGGAAGGCAGGCAGCTCTATAACAGTGTTAGTCACATACGGATGCAAGCTGATTTGGGTGTGTCAGTGATAAAAAAAGTATAGGCAATGATTGCATGGAACAGCTGGTTGCATTACAGTCACAGAATTTAAACCCAGAAGGAACAAGTGATGATCTAATCTGACCTCCTGCATAACACAGGCTGTATAACCCCACCTAGCAATTAACCTGCCTCTGTGACAAGTTTGGTATGGTAACTCAGCAGCACTGGTTTTGCCAGATCCATTTTGAAACATTCACCTACAATGCTAATTCGAAGCATGCTGCATCAGCCAGATTTTGCACCTCCCAAACATGCTTCCCAGAAGACAGAGGGATGTCATCTTCTTGATCCAGAGATTACCGCTCCGCATGACCAGTCCGTGGCTGTGCTGATAGAGCAGTCCCTTGCCAGCACGAACAAAGCAGATTAGCTCACAGAATTGCTCAGCAGTGCAATTGTCTGCCTAGTGCCTGGTGGAGCACATGTACTGGATGCAACACCCAGGCATTAGCAACAACAATTGCAACAGTCCAGACAGCAGGGAAAGCCTTCACTCCTTCACTGTTTTAGCTCAAGGATTTAGGATGAATGCCTGGGGATTACCTAAGGAAGTTCTCTTGCCTGACTTCAGTGGGTTTCCACAAGCCTTGTGAGAACAAGGTATCCCGTAAATGTAACACCTCAACGAAATAACCTGAGCAAAAAATTTATTCAACCTGTAAATTTCAACCCAACAGGTTGCCCAGAGAAGCTGTGGCTGCCCCATCCCTGGCAGTGTTCAAGGCCAGGTTGAACAGGGCTTTGAGCAACCTGGTCTAGTGGAAGGTGTCCCTGACCATGGCAGAGTGCTGTAACTGAATGAGCTTTAAGGTCCCTTTCAACCCAAACCAGTCGATGATTCTATAATTCTAATTAGTTTTGGCATTGTCAAAGAAATTGTTCAGATATACTAACAGACATCTTTCAATACAAACATCTTAGTAAGATTTACATCACAGATATGTTTTGTAAATACAAAGACATTTTTGTATCACACAGAAAAAAAACAATTAGATCGACAAGATGATATTATTTCACTTTACCATATTTATCATTAAATTAGGCTTTATACGTACTTAATCTTATATATGACTATTGCAGCCTTTTTGTTTGATAGCCTGATCTATTATTATAAATATGCATTGAAGGTAGGATTTCGTCATAACACTAGCCCTTAAAAAAAAAAACAAAACAAGAAAAACAAAATCACAGAAAGACCGAATGGTTGAGGACAAAGGGGACCCCTGGAGTTCATCTGGTCCAACCGCCTGCTCAAGCAGAGTCACCTGGACCTGGCTGACAAGGACTGCATACAGACATCTTCTGAATATCATCAAGGATGGGGACTCCTCAACCTCTCTGGGCAATCTGTGTCAGTGCCTGGTCACCCTGGTATCTTGGCTGGATACGAAGCCACACTACCACTCCTCAGCTGGGCAGAGGGAAAAAAATATGACAAAAGGCTCATGGGTCAAGACAAAGACAACTCACCAGTTATTGTCACGGGCCAGTTATTGTCACGGGCAAAACAGATGTGGTTTGGTGAAATTAATTACTGCCAATCACAAGATAGAATAGGATAATGAAAAATAAATCTAAAAAAACATCTTCCTCCCACTTCCTGGGCTCAGCTTCGCTCCTGGCTTCTCCATCTCCTTCCCCTGCCAAAATGTTTAGGAGGATGGAGAATGAGGATTGTGGTCAGTTCATCACACATTGTCTCTGCTTCTTCTTTCTCCTTTATGCTCTTTCCCTGCTCCAGGATGGGGTCCCTCCCATAGGAGCAGTCCTTCACAACCTTCTCGTACATGAATCCTTCCCTTGGACTATAGTTCTCCACAAACTGCTTCAGGATGGGTCCCTCCCATGGGGTGCAGTCCTTCAGGAACAGGCTGCTCCACCGTGGATCCTTGAGGGGTCACAAGTCCTGCAGCAAACCTGCTCCAGGACAAGCTTCCCAAAGCATCACGGCCTCCTTCAGGCATCCCTCTGCTCTGGTGTGGGGGCCTTCACAGGCTGAAGGTGGAATCTGCTCCACCATGGACGTCCATGGGCTGTAGGTAAAATCTGCTCCACCATGGATCTCTCTGGGCTGCAGGGGCACAGCTGCCTCACCATGGGCTGCAGGGAACTTCTCCTCCGGTGTCTGGAGCACCTCCTCCCCTCCTTCTGCACTGACACTGGTGCCTGTGGGGCTGCTCCTCTCACATATTCTCACTCTCCCAGCTGCTGTTGCACAGCAGTTTTTCCTCCCCTTCTAAAATACATCATCCCAGAGGTGCCACCACTGTCACTGATGGGCTCATCCTTGGCCAGTGGAGGGTATGTCTTGTTGCAAGCTGGTCCTGGTTCTGCTGGACATGGGCTGCTTCCAGCAACTTTTCACAGAAGACAGTACTGCAGCACCCACTGCTACCCGAGCCCTGTCACCAAATGCACACCTTCATAGGGAAAAAGTGTTTCCTCATGTTCAGGAGGAACCTCCTGTGTTTCAGTGTGTACCAAAGCTGTTAGGAAGAATACTGAGGTGATGCAGTATGATCTCTAGTGAACTACAGACATAACAATATCACAAAGCTGTACCTGAGTAAAATATCATACCTTACTAAAAATCAAGGAATTAACATTAAAAACTCAAATGTTAATAACTTGTTCTAGTTAGAGGCTTTCATCCATCACCATATATTACAGCAGATGCAGCAAACACTTTTCATCTTTTAAAATCTTTATAGTTAAAACCAATGTTTTTTGTTCTGTTTAAATGAAAGTGACAGTGACACATTTGGAAGTCCATCCCACAACCCCTTTTTTGGCCTTTATCTGTAGAGTCAGAACATATTCAAAAAGATGGTGGAACTAAACACATTTTATTAAACATGAAAATATCTATATAGTTGTTCTTTAACTGCAGTAGGCAGCTAAGCACTGGACAGATGCTCACTCATAGGACAGGGTAAGAAATAAGGAAGAATAAAAGCAAGAAAACTTGTCGGTCAAAATAAAAGGGTTTAATAAGTGAAGGAGAAGAAATAGAAAAGGAAAAAAAAAACAACTAAACAAGTCAATCAATGGCATTTTTGCTCACCACCTCCCACGGAAGACCCATGTCCAGCCAACTACCAAGCAAGAGATGGCTAACCCTCTCAAATCCTCTTCCTTATTATTGCTAATAATAGTATGACACGGAATATCTCTGGTTAATTAAGGTTACTTGCCTCGTTGTGTCCCCTCCCACCCTCTTTCAGACCCCCTCAATGTATTCACTGGGGCAGGCAGAGTAAGAACCAGAAAATCCCTTGCCCTGTGCAAGCAACTGTTCAGCAACAGCTAGAACATTACTGTGTTATCTGCACTGCTTTGGTTAAAAATCTAAAACACCATACAAGCTGCTATGAAGAAAATTAACTCCATACCAGCTAGGCCCTGTACAGCAATGAAAAATTAATGCAGACAAATCACATGCTAAGACAAGAAAAACTACCTGCAACTGTAAAATAAAATAAGAGCAAATGTTAAGAAAATCTGTTTTAAAAATGTTTCTGGGAAAAGGACCGAACAAACACAAAAACCAACGTTCTAATCCGAGGGTGAGGCTATTAAATGATGACTAACTCAGGTATGCGAAGACATTAGTGAGCTAAAAATAAAACACAGATGAATGGCAAAGACAAGCCAAGACTACAACAAGACAAGTAGTTAGACTATAAAAGAGCTGACTGTTAAGGAAATCCTGGCTGTTAAGGAAAAGAAAATCAAGGAATGACTATTGTCTCATAATACAAAAATAAAATTTTGACACTGGAAACAATTAGATGCCAGGTTCAATACAAAAAAAAAAAAAAAAAAAAAGGTGTGTTCATACAATGTGCCGTTAGGCTTTGGGACCACTGCCCTGGCACATGATATTTTTAATTTACATGGATTCAAAGAACTATTATTTCCATTAATGTAAGAAAAATCCTTCAAAACCTATTAAGCAGAATGGCCTGCTCCCAAACCAGCTCTAGCTCAGAAAGTCCCCTGCTGAACACAGTTGGCAGGGCACAGCAGTACCCCACCATCTTATTCTGAACAACCATTTCAGCCACTACCTGAAGCCAGACCATGGGGTAGTTGGACTTCTGGTCTGATACAGTATGGGCTTAGCTCTTACATATAGCTTAAGAAATTGTCTTCTTATTTATCAATTTAAATTTTACAATTCCTAAGAGCTTGTTTTCTTTATTAAAGATTTTTTATTTCACCATGGAGCAGTTTGGTCCTACTCTCCCAAGTCTATTTCCAGACCCTCACAGTGTGTGGCCAATTGATTCAGCCCAAATAGGACATGCTGCCTTGCAGGTGGGAATATAAGCTTCCAGACGCAGAGCAGCCACCAGTGAAACAAGACATTTTCTTCTCAGGACTCCTCTCTGTGCAGGGAAGTCTGCTCAGAGCATTCCACCTCCTCACCCATGCCAAATCGTTTGGCTTGTATGTCACCTTATTTGGCTGCTGCCTGGACAGGTAAGAACAATTTCTTTTAACTCACTTCCCCTCAAATTCAGTGTTGCTTGTTTTCAACATCAGCTAACATCCACAAACTCCAGGGAGATACCGGCTGAAAAGGAAAAGAATCTTGAAGAGCACAAAGAGTAAGATGAAAACAAGGAAAATAGATGGAGAGAAGTTCTTTAGGAAACTGAAGCTGAGGAAGTGCAGTATAGCAGAAACAGCAGGTGAGCACTGTAGGCATATGCACTGAGGTTTTACCTTTGGGATTCAGATTGCTACACAGCACCTAAGTAAACACTAAGGGAAGAGAGAAAAAGTAATTTTAAAAGGAGGAATTTCCTTTGGGATAATGCAATACAGAGTGATTAACAGAGACTGCAAAACACAGAGAACAAGATTATGATTTCTGAGGAGTTTAAAATCCTTTAAGCTGGAATCATATCATCATTTAGGTTTCATACACTGAATCAGCCAAGAATGCAGTGTGTGGAGAAAGAAAGGACAGTATGGTTTTAAACAACCTGTGTTTGAGAGAGTGCAGAAAATATTGTGTGAGCAGAGAGAGGACACAGCAGAGGTATTTCCACCCAGCTGCAGTCATAGCTACCACTTCAGCAATGGCATCATATGAAACCACCCAGTGAACATGACAGGAGAGGGAAGTTTGTGCCTACACAAGGAACATGTTCACTGGTATGCTAAGAATGGTACTGTTCTTTCCACTGAGAGAGAAACCAGGACTGCAAGAAAGAATCTGAAGAGGTGAAGGACAAATTCTGCATGGGGCTTTCTTCAGAGCAGTTTAGCAGCACAGGCACAGGCACGAAGAACAGTGAGTAAGGGTGGAATGCCCTTCACTCCCAGTTAATGCACCAGGTCCCCAGGAACTTCTACCTTCAGGAACATTTTGGCTGTTCTTCATTTATACCATGCCCTGATAACATTAACACTGTTAGAAGTACTCCTGGAAGAAAGGATTGCAGTTGAAATGTGAGGCTTGATAAGCATGGACAGGCAAGATACGTAGCAGCCCTGTGAAGCCCTACGGTTTACACCCCAGTCAAAATTCATCCCAAAGTGGGTTAACTGAAAGCTGAATCTCTATTAAATAAGACCTAGACAAATTACACCTACCAAAAGGGAAAAAAAAAAAAAAAGAAGTCAAATTTTCTTCATGTTTCTAGCAGCACATCATAACTTTAAACAGCACATGAGCACTGTGTCAGTAAAAGTTTCCACTCAATGGCAGCAGTAATGATCTACGAACACTAAACAGCACCGAAGACAGAACAGGAGCAGAAGGATCCTTTAATCAATGTTTTAACATCTTTGTTTCAGTTTATCTACTTACCAATTTCTCTCTTCACATCTCTTCCCAAAATGAAGCAACAATGTCTCAAAATGACCCAAACCCCCAATATGCTACCAACAATTATACAGAAACTTTCAAAGTCTGAAAGAGGATTGAACCAGACATGCTGGCAGAACCCTTTCCTGGCAATGAATGCTTTCAAGCAGAAACAAAATTAAATCTGTATCAGAAGGAAATACTTTTCCGTTAACCACCATTTGTAAAGCTTAAGGAAAAAAAAGCTAACTCAGAGGTTTTTGCTAATGGTCTCATGATAACTCAGAATCACAGACATAATTTTTCATGAGCCTTAATATAACTAACAGTTCAAAAGCATTTTGTGTCTGAAATACTATGTGTTGTCACCCAACACTGAGGGGACAGATGTATTCTCTTAGGGATCCTTGGCAGAATGATGGCACTTAAAGTAATCACAACTAAAGAAGGATGTGGAGTCCTTGAATGTGTCCAGACAAGGCAACAAAGGTAGTGGAGGGGATGGAAGGTATGTCCTGTGAGGAGCTCTGGGTTTGTCTAGTTTGAAGAGAAGGAGGCTGAGGGGCAGCCTCACTGCTCTCTACAGCTTTCTGAGGAGAGGAAGTGGAGAGGGAGGTGCTGAGCTCTGACTCCTGGGATCCAGTGACAGGACATGAGGAATGGGCTCAAAGCTGAGACAGAGGAGGTTCACACTGGACAGTAGGAAGCACTTCTGTTACAACAGGATCATGGCACACTTGTGACAGTTGGTACTCCACTGTACCTCAGCCTTTACTGATTCTCTAGTGCAGCAGCTGACAGTTTCACTTGCTCACCAATAAGCAATAAACCACAGTAATGCCTAAACTCCAATTCTAACAGAGTGGGAAGTTCAGAAAAAGACCTGTTATCTTAGAGACTTTGCCCATAAACCTCTGCCCATAAAATACAACTTCAAGACATTATTCCTGCAAAGAAGAATTAACACTCAGAAACCAGTATGGTGAGCTCCAGCATGACATCAGCTCCTTTGCAAAGCTGCTTTCTCTCATCTGAAAATTTAAAAAAAATACTAACTGGTCTTCAGCTGTTATTATCACAGTGAAAACTGCAAAATGTGATGGGAGTGTAACTGATGCAGAGACACATCTGGCATCTGACAAGTTCTGAAATATGTGAACAATTGATATCTGACAGGAAGGAGCTTAGATGCTAGAGTCGTGATTGTAGAGTGTGAATATCTAACTCCTGCACTGCTCATTTGACTGGGGGATGGATCAGCAGTCTTTCTGCCACACTACAAGTGGCAACTGACCAGGGCAGAAGAAAGCAAGCAGCATCAGATACCAACTTTTATTTTTATTCTCTGTTTGAAAGGGGCAGGAGTCCCTTTCTCTTTATGCAACAGAGCACAGTATTATTTTAAGTTTCAGCGTGATGGAGAGAGCCTAAGGGGACCCAGTGGAGCACACACACTTATACTACTTGAGATGTTTCTCTTTTCACAGATGTTAAATTTAGAGAAACTTCTGAGAGTCTCATCTAGAAGTATACCTATATTCTCACCTTGTGATACTGATTAGCAATACTGTTCTAGTGAGTGTACTGAAGATCTTGCCCTCAAGAGTGGCAAGACAGAGCTTGTTTTGATTCTGGTCTGCAGAGTCCTACTCAACTTTAAGTAATTTGGGAATCAGTCTTCTTGCGAGAGCCAAAAAGGGGAAAAAAAAATTGGTAACAGAAACAAGATGTATAAAAGCTACAAAAATATTGTGACAACAGAAAGATTCTCGGAAAAAAACATAAAACCTGTTTTTAATCCAAAGACATATTTTTCCTTCATAAACCATGCTTCCCTTGGAGACAGCTGATGTGTGTTTTAGTACACCTTATATTTTACCCAGTTTTATAGTCAAACAGACTTCAGTTCACAAAAATCCTAGTCTATCCTGCAGTCTCCTGAAATACCCAGTCCAGAAAAAACATCAGCCTAATAGCTGCTAGCACTCGCAAAGCTCAGGACAGCCACTCATCTCTTCCTTCCTGGGAGACAATGGCTCATCTGAGTCTTCCTCCTGTAAAAGACTTTTAACATTCAACCTGGTTGTGCCCTCAGAGACCGTGGGGAACTGACAATTAAGCAGATTGACTTTTTTCTACTTGCCTATGCCATTTGTGTGCAGTGGCACAAATATACAGAACTGTCCTGGGTTCAGCAGTAGCAGTCATTTTTCTCCTTCTTAGTAGCTGGTGCAGTGCTGTGCTTTTGACTTTCAGCCTGGGAACAGAGCTGATAACACAAAGGTTTTAGTCTTTCTGGTCAGACTAAGGGGAGGAGGGAAAGCCAGGAGGAAGCAGAGACAGGACACCTGACCCAAACTAGCCAAAGAGGTATTCCATACCACAGCACGTCATGCCCAGGATGTAACGCAGAGTTACCCGGAAGGACTAGGGCACTGTGGGGTTAGACTACGTATCAGTCAGTGCTCAGTCGGGTGGGGTGGAGCGAGTTATCAGTCAGCAGGTGGTGAGGTGGTGTATTCTCTTCCCTTGTTATTTCCCTTATCATTATTATTATTGGCGGTAGCAGCAGTGGTTTGTGTTATACCTTAGTTACTAAACTGTTCTTATCTCAACCCATGGGTGTTGCGTTCTTTTGATTCTCCACCCCATCCCTCCAGGAACAGGGGGAGGGCAAAAAGGGGGGCAGTGAGAGAGCAACTGCGTGATTTATGGCTGACTTTGTTTAAACCATGGCAAGAACTATATGCCATGGGACTCCATTATATAACTATGTCATGAGAGAAGAAACCTGCCTTTGCTCCAATAGCTAGGAGTAAATAAACAGATGAAGAGCAACAAGGAGTTACAAAATCAAAAGGTTTATTGTCCACTCTGTGAAAATTTGTATTAGATGCATCCATCTGAAGTACTCAGGAAATGAAAATGTCCAACAGTATAGTATTTGCTCTATAAAGTTTGATTACAAATGAACTGTATTCTAAATAATGCTAAATTAACTAATTTAGCTTCTAACCCAGCTTCCAACTGGGTTAGAATTTTTCTATCCATATATGAGGTTTCTGAAATTTCTTTTTTAGGGAGAAAGGAGTGAAGGGAAGATCACTGGAGTTACCTTGTCAAAACAAACAAATATTGTCTTCTGAAACAATACACTCAAGATCTTTTTTTTTTTTTTCTCAAAGTAATACTGATAAAACCAGTATGTTTTGTACGCCCAAAAGAGACAGACAGCAAAACATGACTTCCTCTCACACAAAGCACCAAACACCACCACCACACTCTTACCTCCTGTATCTTTCACTGGGTCCTAAAGTGGATGGTCTGGGGGGTGAGTGGGTGAATTGGTCTTACTTTTTCACCAAGCAGTTCCATTCCTTATGAAGGGATTCTGTTATACAGAAGGCCCAGAGAAAAAAAACACAACAGTTGTTCATAGACTAAATTCACTTGATTTTGTCAACACTGCGGCACTGCTATTGAGAACAAGATTTCCATTACCTCAGAAACACAGAAGATATCCTAGATTGCTCTAGTGCCTTCCATTAGTGTCTTCCAGGTCATGCTAATATTAGCCTGTATCTGGCCTCATTTGCTGGAAGAAGCAAAAAAGTATCTCACCTGCCCATGTTAATGCTCAAAATAAGTGGCATAATTAACACCAGGACTATTTTTCAAATCATAAGAGATGAAAGCATTCATGCCTCCGTATTCTACTCCAAGACTTCTAAATATTTTTATGTAAGCTAAGCACTACAGAATTTAATCCACTAAAATCTTCTCTTAAAATTCCACATTCAACCACACTGCGCACTGTATCTGGTTACAATTCATTAACTTCTGGCAAGTGAGAAATTAGAGCTTCATTTACAGGATATGACCTTTTACCTGTTACAGTCCTTCTGTGCATCCAAGTTACAAAACATCATTTAACCACACTTGCTACTTCCTTATTAGTGTGATTTCCAGAAGGAAATCCTGAAATTCATGCAGATTTTCTTGACAGCTGTGAAAATTTAGGCCGTGCACTACAGTCTGTCCTTGCCAACTTGTCAGTAACTCTGAAAGGAATGCTTGACAGGTTGTGATTTATAAGTGGAGTTAAATCAGCAATCAGGCAGGTTTTAGTATATGTTTTTAGTACATGTTCTAAATTTGCTTTGAGATTATTTACCCTGGTCAACTTATCTTAAAATGTCATAACTAAATATCAACTTTATTTGTGCTAATATCCAGTCTCTCCTTTGATAAACGATTAATTTGCACTATGTTTTGTAAAGCCTGTTCAAATTTGTAATTTAAAGAGGGCAATCCTTCATTCATTTTAAGTAGCTTAAAAAAAGCTATAGTTGTCTGGATATGTGTATTTCGATAGCATCTGGAAAATCAGTACCTTACCAGGAACAATCCAGAGTGTTCACTGAAGACCAAGAAAGTCATGAGAGAACTTCTAGTAAAAGCAGTTTTCTGTTACACTGGAAATTCCCCAAATCAGAAGATTCCCTTCCTATTTGAATAAGACATTCTTTACTATTTATTAACAATAACCAACTACACATTTACAACTTACATAGTGTTTAACACTGGGTCATCAATTTCTGTTAGCGGGCAAATTAAGAGGTAAGCAAGCCATTTGAAAGCTAATTAACCAAGGCTGTTTACTGTAACAACCAAGTAACGCTACAGTAAGATGTCAAAATGAGAACTTACAATGTATAAAAGAAAGCTGCTTCTTAAATGCTTGGGGTTTTATTTGTTTGTTTAGGTTTTAGGTTCCTACTGGCACATGTAGTTCCTCTTCAGAAGTATTTCAAGAAATATTTCCCATTACCTACAAAAGTTTATCAAATCTCTGACTTTGGGCAAATGTCCTGAAAATACACTTGCAGTACTTGTTAAGTAAGTCATGTATTTCTGACGTATAGTTTATTATTTATTAGTACAAACATGGGACATTTCTCTGGAAGCTTTATGTAGCCCACCAAAGATTGTTTCATTCTTTCTACTTCTCATTACATTTTGTAACTTCCTATTTCAGACAGGCAAGGCAGATGTTAAATAAAGCTTTGATGACACATACACACATAAATACATACCACACTGGGAGTTAAAAATCAGGCTCCTCTTCCAGTCCATTCCATTAATAATAATGTAGGAACACACACTCAATTTCTCCTACATAGCAGTATACTTTACATGTATTAATTGATGGCTGAAAATAAAACCAGTAACTGGCAGAGGCCAAGAGCAAAGTATGTTCAGTGCTGACACAGAAGCTATGTAATAATGAATAAGTATCAATGTATATCAACATAACCACATACTCTTTCTTAGAGAAAACGGGTATATTCACTTCCCTCCAATTTACTATTCATAGCTGCATTATGCATTTTAGCACTATGCCTGAAAATGGCTATATGTTAATGGAGAAGGTATAATACAAGGCTTATGGTATCTTTTGTTCTTTCTTTGATTAAAACTGTGGTCATCATCAGTAATGATCTTTGTCAGCCTCCATTTCAATGATACACTCAAAGGCAGGGCTGCCACTGCAAGGGACATAAATAGCCTGGAGAAGTGAGACAGCAGCAATGTCATTAAATTCAACAAGGACAAATGCAATGTCTGGCAGACAGGATGAACTAAACTCTGCTATAGGGCATGCTGGAAATTGACTCATTGGCAACAGCTCTGCTGAAAAGGGTCTGAGGGTCCTGGTGGACACAACAGCTAAACAGGAGCCAGCAGTATACAGTGGCAGCAGTGAAGACTAACAGCATTCTGGATTGAACCAGCATGAATGCAGACAGGAGATTAAGCCAGGTGAATACTCCTATTTACTCTGCACTCTTTAGACCACATCGGAAATATTTGGTTTGGGCCTCTCAGTACCTGTAAAAATTTAATGAACTTGAACAAGTCTAGCTAGGGGTCAACAGGATGATTGGGGACTGAAGCACTTGAGGAAATGCTGTGAGAACTTGGCTTGTTCAGACTTCAGCTGCAGCTGCAGTTTTCAGAATGCAGATTTGGGGAACCTCAAGCTGCCTGCCAGTACCTATAAAGAGGTTATCAAGAGGACATAGCCATACTCTCTACAGAGGTGCACAGAGGAAGGACAAAAGAGAATGGAAATAATTTGAAAGAGAGGAGGCTCCTGATAGATGGAATAAACCTTTCCCTGTGAGGACAGCCAAGCAGAAGCAGTTGCCAAGAGATACTCTTAGAAGAAATCTCCTTAGAGATTTCTAGATCTAACTGAACAAAGTCTTAAGCTGCCTGGTTTTAATTCAGTGTTTACTCTGCCATGAGCAGTCAGTTGGTTTGGAGATGTCCTGAGGTCCGACTCCCCCCCCCCCCAGCTTTATAATTCTGATACACAGCTTCTGCTCCATGAAACAGAACCTGGCAGAATTTAGAAACAAGCCACCAGCTATTGCAGGCTCAGTATTAAAACACTAATGAAAAGATTAGTCTGTATCTATAACCACTCATCCCTTCATTGTTCAAGCAAGTGATCAGAACCCTCAGTGGCGCAGAAGAGTTGAACAGGACAACTATTTACTTCATTTTCTGTCTTGTTTGGAAGTATGGGATAAGCAGAAACTACTTTTAGCCTTGCCTCAGGCTGGATTCACAACACTCTTATGAGCCCTCATGGAAGCCATGATTGAGAACACCGCAGTCACAAATCTGAATGCAGCCTGAATGCCAGGCCAGGAATCTAATATCCCAAATTATAGTCCAGTTCCCATACAGAGGCACTGTTGAATCCTTGGTTATTTACTACAATTTTATAGGTTGCAGCAGAAAGTTACACAGGTCTCCGGGAAACCACAGCAGTAAATCAAGTCCCCAGAAGCTCCCTTTGTGTGCAGCTTCTCTCCATACTACAGATCTTACCTACTATGAGTGGTGACCAATGCTCAGCCTAATTTTAGAAAAGCATTTGTCACTTACTGTTCAACTGAAACATTATCTTTTGCAAAACAGAAAGTACTTCATCATCATGAACAGCTGAACTGAACGTACGAAACACTTTTAGATAGTTATATTTGCATAAATAGATTTTATTAAACGTCTCCAACATTTATGGACTGCCAGAGTAAGATTTACTGTTCCCACCATGTACTATTTATAAAACAATTACGAATTATTTTTGTAAGATATTATCTTACAGAAAGAGCTGGCTTCTATTCAGGAAAGCGAGAACAAAAGGAAAGGAAAGAGTAGAATCTTTGTCAGAGCAAAGTGGTCCCTGGATCACTGGAAAGGAACATAAACTAATTTTAAGGTCTCTATATATGACTGCATTAGGATTATTTTACTGAAGACTATGGTCTCAAAATAGGAGATCAGAGGCTGAATAAAATGATATAGATTCAGATGTGTCATTGAGACAAAGCAACCACTATAATATACATACAAACAGAGCCACTAAAGAGCAGTATGTAATTTCAGAAAACCATTTCTCTCACTGACCTCTCCCCTTTTCCATGAAATATACTGATTTAGGAAAGTTAAACAAAAGGTGTAGGTGCAACCACAAGAAGAGTGGCACTTGCCACATTTGTCCTAAGGGGGATAAAGAAAATCCTGAAAAATTCTGAAGACTGTTACATGGAATGGAAATCTTACTGTAGTTGCCCTGCATCCTCTATCTGAACTAAACCCTTCAGCAACAGCAGCAAAATGAAATAAACTAGGAAAATAATTTTTCAGTATTTCCTGTTCTTCCTGTCAAGTAGCATGAGTGCTAAACTACTTCTGGCTACACTAATATTACAAGTCAAGAAATAAAATTTCTGCTCAAAGTACTGCATGGGATTAACCATGAGTCAAGGCAGCATATGTGTGTGTGCACCCTGAGCAGTGAGATTAAAAAAAAAACAGATAAAAATTCAGTATATAGATAACACCATATTCTATTATCCATCCAGAAGTTTAGATTAGATATAAGGAAGAAGATCTTTACTGTGAGGGTGGAGAGGCACTGGAAAGGGTTGCCCAAGGAATCTGTGAATGTTAGTTTTATAGTTGGACTCAATGATCTTAAGGGTCTTTTCCAACTTGAACGATTCTATGAAACCAATGACACAGAATCATAGAATCATAGAATAGTTAGGGTTGGAAAGGACCTTAAGGTCATCTGGTTCCAACCCCCCTTGCCATGGGCAGGGACACCTCACACTAAACCATGACACCCAAGGCTCTGTCCAGCCTGGCCTTGAGCACTGCCAGGGATGGAGCATTCACAACTTCTTTGGCCAAACCCATTCCAGTGACTCACCACACTAACAGGAAAAAACTTCTTCCTTATATCCAATATAAACTGCCCCTGTTTAAGTTTTAACCCATCATCCCTTGTCCTATCACTACAGTCCCTAATGAAGAGTCCCTCCCCAGCATCCCTATAGCCCCCCTTTAGATACTGGAAGGCTGCTATGAGGTCTCCATGCAGCCTTCTCTTCTCCAGGCTGAACAGCCCCAACTTTCTCAGCCTGTCTTCATACAGGAGGTGCTCCAGTCCCCTCATCATCCTCGTGGCCCTCCTCTCTGGACTTGTTCCAACAGTTCCATGTCCTTTTTATGTTGAGAACACCAGAACTGCACACAATGCTCCAAGTGAGGTCTCCTGAGGGCAGAGTAGAGGGGCAGGATCACCTCCTTTGACCTGCTGGTCACGCTCCTTTTGATGCAGCCCAGGATACAGTTGGCTTTCTGGGCTGCGAGCACACACTGAAGCTGCCTCATGTTCATTTTCTCATTGACCAACACTCCCAAGTCCTTCTCTGCAGGGCTGCTCTGAATCTCTTCTCTGCTCAACCTGTAGCTGTGGCTGGGATTGCTCCAACCCAGGTGTAGGGCCTGACATGCACATTTGCTCATCAAAGCTGAATCTAATTTTAGGCTTGTTAAATGCTTGAAACTGAACATTCCTCCTCTTGTCCCAACACTTCATGCTTTGTAACACAGCACAAAGTATTGTAATGCTAAATGTGGAAACTAACCACAATCATATTGATTAATTCAAGATGTCATAAGACAATTTTATCCTGCAAACAATGTAAACATGTCAAAAATGATTCCCAGCACTGCTCTCACGGGACAAAAAAAAAAAAAAATGGAAAGACATTATAGTTTGTTGTAGTTTGATTCACAAAATTAATGCATCAGTTATCATCCATTGTTCTACCCTTCAAACAAGCATCTTTTCAAAACAGCACTAACCAGAGATTAAAAAATTAAAGGCCTGCACTTTCACCTAACTGGATGATCAGCTAAATGCTGATGGAAGTGCAACCTACCAGCTAATTCTGCTGCCCTAGTCTTTAGTCTGAAAGTTCCATATAGGTCAGGATAGGATTATAGGGTGTAACTGGTATAGTGAGATGGGAAGATTCCCAAATACTAAGTTTCCAATGAGAACTGCTTGCTTATGTAATTCTCCAACAAAAAATTTTGGCACCTTTTCTCTTTTGCCTGCACTAGTGGCTAACCAAGGTTATTTCTTGAAACAACCAGATATATTCAGTGTCTCTTTGCAGCCCTAGGTTAGAAAACTTCACCAAGAGGTCAGAAACACAAGGCAAGAAACTGATGAAATAAGTAAGAAGACAACTGCTGACACACAGTACACACATCTGTATGCTAACACAGATTTTGTTTCATAATTTCTAAAGAAGAAAAAAAATTAAAAAAACAACAAGAAAACCCTTGGCTCTTGTAACATCAAGTTAACAAGTAGCCTTCCTCCTCATATAGTTTTCTGTCTTCTCTCCTTTCAGCCTGCCAGTACCCACAGCAAAAAATACTGCCACCTTGAAATTATCACAGATAAGAGTTTATACCAATTACTACCCCTCAAATATATAGAATATATAGCAAAACATGGGATATTCTTTGGCTGATACACTGGAAAAACTTTCCAGTGTGAAATTACACTGGGTGTAATTCAAGTGTTGTAAGTGCTTTTCCTAAGAAAGACTTCTGGTCTAATGCCTTCGCTTATCTTCCTACAGTGTGACTGCAAGACTATATCTTGTGAAAGAAAAGTCTTATGAAGAGTTGAAAAAAAACCTTGCAATTTCATCCCTTTACTGGGAGAAGAGGCCACTTTGTTCATTTTCCTATCAGAGAGGGGCTTGTTAAATTCATTAATGAAGTGGCATTAATATGAACCAACACGCAGATCAAGAAAAATATGTCCATGAGCATTTATAAACAGTAGGAAATCTCACTGAAATGCAAGAAAATAGATATGATTTCGAGAGACAAAGTTAACTTCACTGAATAGTATTTGGTTTACCACTAATTTACTATTATGAGGTGTTACAAGGTACAGGCACCCATGTAAGCAACGTTAACCATAAGAGTGGAGAGAAGAAAACAGAAAATAAGCAAAAATAATTGTAAGACTGGGCAAGAATTATTGTCCAAGAGGAGCTACTTTGCAGCTAAGTTTTCAAGGTTTCAACTTGAAAATAATGACTCACATTAGCATCACAATTAAAAAAAAAAAAAATCACAACTCTTTCATGCATATGAAAACACAGAAATGGCAGATATAAGAGTGATGGAGCAAACCAAAGAATATTTAGACAAAGTTTAAAAAAGGGGTTCCTGACAACAGCATTCAGATTTGTATAATGACCTTCCGAGGGAAATGCTAAAGGCTCCATGACTTGGGAAACATACACCTAGACTGGGTAACATACATTAGTAAGCACTCTTACACTGGTAGAGATGTGGAATAGATGATTTTATGGATCCTTCCATCTACAACTTGCATAATTTTCCAGTTGACATATTTTCCAAGGTCATCAATAAGCCATGCAGAAATTATCTGCATCTTCTAAAAAAGAAAAAAGCTAAAATACCAGCTGTACCAGGCTGCAAAGAATATCTGAAGTGACTTAACCTAGCCATATGACCAAAATACCTAAGGAATACAGACAAATAGATTAAGACACAATTCCTGCTGTATTTAATGTCTTCTCTTTTTCTACTTTCTTCCCCATTTCTGTCCTAGACTTTTTAGCTTCCAAGGAGTTTGATCTAAAAGGTTAGACTTGGAGTTGCAGAGCTGGCCGCATAGGTATTTTTCATTTCAGCTACACGTTAACAGAATTGTATTTAACATCGAACGCTAATATAAATAATTATTGTCTATCCTGGTACAGCTCAGAATACTGCCCTTAGAATTGTTTTTGCACTACTACCGCATGTATGAACTCTTCTGCAAAAGAATCCCTCTATGCCAAGCAAAAGATCTACAGTGTACATAGGAATGTTATAGGGAGAAGACGGAGGACACAGGGAAACAAGAATACAGTATTAATAAGCAGAAGGAACAGTGACACAAGCACATTACTACCCTATTCAAGGTTTGTTTAGCCAAGAAACCTATACAGGATGAAGGAAGTTTTAAAACACCACAGTTACAGCATGTAAGTTACTGTGTATTTTGTCTTATTTTGTACTCAACCAAAACGTTGGGGTTGTTTTTCCTTTTTTTTGGCTCAATTCAAACTGCTTCCAAAGCAGTACATCCCAAACCAGAAACAGGCATGTTTCTAGTCAGAGTCGAGTCTCACTCAGGGAATTCTTACCAGTGTAATTAAAGCTGTTTAAACAGGGCAGTGCAGTAGGTAACAGAACAACTGCAAAACAGCCCTGTGAAGACAAGCCCTTAACTGTTTTCTCACATCTATGTTTCTCACATACATGTTTTTCACATACAATACAGGAACAACTCTACTTCCTTTCATCACAAGGATGTTAATTAATTACAACACTCCAGACAATAAAACATGCATTTTATTCCACAAACATTAAATCTCATGCTTAAATCAGACAGGACTCTTTTCTTATGTTTTTTTTTTCCAAGAATTACCATCTTTAACAGCCCCACAGTATAATAGCTCTCCCTTTAGCTAAGGGCTGTGTGTCTTACATGGAAATACTGTGTCATCTGGAAAGATAATTAAAAGAAGTGTCTGAGCACTAACCATAACTGAAACTGCTGATGTGACTGCTGCTGTCACTGGAACATTCCCAGCTTCAGGCATCCAAGGCTGGCACACAATGGGCAACCTGTAAACAGCTAATGTGACACACATAAGGAGACTGTGGAAAAACAAGACTTCTGTGTTTATTTTTTAAATCAGCAGACCATGGTCAGCAAAGCTTTGAGGTAAAAATGTTTGACCTGGACTTCAAAAAAATATAGTTAAAGGGTTCTACAAGACCAAGCAAAGGTACACTGTATTACTTTATCTCTTTGATCATTGTCTGAAACATGGTATTCAGGGAATTCATGTAAATTTTTAAAAATTACAAAGAAATTCAATCACTTGTTTACAACAACCACTACCCCTTCTGGAAAAAGGTAAAAATGTGGACCAGTATAAGGATGGCCATGTTAGATGCGATACAGTAGAATTTTGAACCATCTAATTGCTCAAAATTAAAATATATTTAATGTGGACAATAAAAAAAAAACAACCCAGATTTGGGAGGGCTGAGGAATGCCTGAAATAATACAGAAGAACCATGTCTCCTGGTAACTGTTAGGATAGGCTGCTTTTTGAAGAAATAAATTAAGAAAAGGAAAGAAGTTGACTTTATTTACTGCTTTTTATGTGATTATTAGACACATACATTAAAAATGTATTTAACCAATCTAAGTCACCAAGTCACCAAATTAGCACCATGGCTATTTATATATTAGCAGCTATAGATTGTTACATGAAGACGAGTGCATGTCTGTTTATATATAGAGCCTATTATTAGACTGCACCTCCCTTAAATGTCAAAAGGAGTCTTATGACATTTTTCTGAACTTAAAAGATATAGGTGAAGAAAGATCATTTGAAACAGGATTATAGTCTTTCACAGATTTGGTGAGACAATCTTGGAATCTGCCTCCAAAAATACAAACTGGAGTTTTCCAGGGAGTCTAACAATTGCAGAGTACAAAGTGATTTCCCTTGATTTAGGTATTTACAGCTTACAATGACTCTAAAAACCCTCATCGGTAGAAGAATACCACAAGCATTTCAAAATACAATAGTGACTGTTACAGCATCCAGAGATTCCTGTCTGGAAAACCTCTGCTAGCGCTTCTCAGCATATGAATCACACTTGACAGAGGTGGTACATGTACCTCTATGGGATGCACAATTAATGACTTAAATACCTGAAATTCACAGGAGCAAATCAGCTCACTGATGTGAAGTTCAGGAGTTCTTTAGTGGGGGATGGGGAAGTAAGCTGTAATAGGGTGTTGGAGTGTGTAATTTTATAACTGAAATCCACAAGAGTAGGGTTAAGAGAACTACACATTTTAAGTAAGAAAACCTGATACTCAGTATACCTCTTGTCCAGAGTCAAGTAAGAGGATGATACATAGGAATAACCAATGCAATTATATAGTCTGTAGACAAGGTACTACAGTTTTGTCTGCTTAGGTCCTTCTGTGAGCATACTTCTAATAGGTATGCTTTTTTCCCATGTTTGTTACAATTCTATTTTGTGAACATGAAGTATATTTTCATTCCCAATTGTGTTGGGACTCTTTTCTGTGAACTAAATGGATTCAACTCTTAACAAGATAGACAGGGGCTTACACATCTTTCCTAGGCTATTGCTGCTCCACCAGCTGAAGACTCAGGCACATTGTTAACAATTAACCCCATTTAGACCATGACAGTGTATTCATGTATACTGCAGTCTCATTTCCTTCTGCCCCCAGTTGTGAATTCTTTTTCCTTGCAAGTGCTGTACCTCTTACTGCTGCTGTTGATGCACTGCAAATCAGAGTCCTGGTTAACACACAAATAACCATGTTACTTGCAGGTACAGATTAGTATCACATTGGTCTGTTTTGCTAGGCTTTGTTTTAAGGCCAGGCATACTTTACTGCATGAATGGTATGAACAAAGTATTTGAAATTCAGCTGTACAGACTGCACACAATCTTGAACAAGATGTGAGAGAAAAAGGATAAAACTTCCCTTGCACCTCTCTTGTGCTTCCTTTTTTCCCTTTGTTTTTGATTAAATCATATTTGATGCCTGGTGCCTACGCAACAGATGAGAAAAAAGTGTGTCAGAAATCCAAAAGCTTTCTTGTAAGCTTCATCTGCTCATAGACAGGAGTCCATGGTGTTTTCTCCTGTACCCACTTTACATATTCAGTAGTATTTTACTAGCAGAAAAAACACAAATTAAAAAAAAAAAGAAAAAAGAGAACACCCTGAACTTAATTTAAGGGAGTAGTTTTAATATTGATTCTACACTACCGCTTTTAACCTGTGCTCCTCCCTTTTCTAAGCAAAGTTAGTTTACAAAAAAATAAAATTACATCTGGACACTTGCATTTAAACATAAAAGGTAAGCATCTCCAGAAAAATACCAACTATAAAAAATAATGTGTCTATGAAAAAAACAGGGAATTCAGAAGCAGAAATTAAGTACTTTGTCTAAAACTATTTACAGAATCCATGTCAAGCTGTGGTGAGAACTAGACAATGGCATATCACTGGCAACAGTGTTTCACTTCAGAGGAGCAAAAATTGGAAGAGTAGGATCATTTTCGTAATTGACATATTACACCTCAGTTTCTACTGAGCTACCATTTTAAAAATAGGTAACTCCTCAGGGTTTATCTGAAAATTAAGTATATATTCATAGTTATAAAAATAGATTCTATGCTAAATATACAGTATTATTTTTACTCAGATAAATTATTTCCATTCTAAGCCTAAAGAAGTCATTTTAGGGATATAAATGTGCAACTTTAAATCCATCGTAAGCCAGGCAATAGTTTCTGAAATTAGCTTTTAAATTAAAAAAAATTAATTTGTTTAAAATTAAAATTCCAAATGGGTAAATGAGTTGACAGTATTATTTTAATCATGCGGTTCTGTTGTACATTTTTGGTTTATTATGTTATGAACTCATTAAGACAGAGGAAAATGAAGATGCAGTCCCTCTGCCCATTGCATTGTATGATCCCTCAGCTCAAGACAGCAACTGTTAAGTGTAACCTTGTAAGTGATCTTTTTACTGAAATGTGTATTTCAGTAAATAGAACAGGTGGAAACTGCTATTCAAGAATAAAAAATGACATATACATTTGAGTCTCCATAATAAAATGGAAATGTGAAAAGTTAACTTAAGGACAAAGTTGCCCAGAAGTGCCAAAAACTCTGTGACCTTCAGACTTTTTTTATTGGACAGGGTACTTAATGTGTACAAGGAGCAGAGTATTGAACTCCTGTGAGGGTATTTCCTAGATGAGTGGAAACCTTCAGAACATCTTACAACCTTCAAGATGAGTTTATGGCAAAGCACGTAATGGAAAACACAGTCCCTGTCATTTTTTTCCCTCCAAATATATATATATATTTTTTTTTTTAAAACAAAAGCAAACTACAGAATAATATTAATAGAGCAGGCTGTTACTCAGAAGAAACTCTCAAAGTAATGTATCAATGGAATGAGCTACTCAACCCTTGTGCCGCCTTCAGAAAGTGAAAATATTAACACTAAACAGAATTAAGTTATTCATGCCATTAACTTCTAAACCTCAGGAATCTGCTGTAGACAGGGATTAGTTTATTGCAATAAGCATCCTGCTTCTGACTGGCAGATGTTATAACCACATCAGAATAGTCTGAAATAAGTCTATGGAGTCTTAGATCTTACTTTCAGAAATGCTGCATACTTGTCAAGGGAATGTCTGGACTGTAAAAAGTAAATAGATAAAAATTACAGACTTAACTTATTCTATTGGAATAGAATATAAAAAAAAAAAAAAAAGCCATTGCTGTGTTTAAAACAAAATAACAAAACAAAAAATCCAAACCAAACAAAAACTCCCACCCAACAACATTATTTATTAAATGTTGTATAATAAAGTTATTCTGTCTAGGAAACAGTTTACAGCAGATGCAAACAGTTTTATAACTTCCAGAAATTATTTCTCTATGAGAATTTTGCAGACTCTATTATCTACATTTTAAGTTAATAACATGAGAAGGACTAGGGTTTTGGTTGATGAGAAACTGAACATGACTCGGCTTCAGTGTGCACTCACAGCCCAGAAACCAACTTTGTGCTGGGATGCATCAGGAGTGTGACCAGCAGGTCAAAGGAAGTGATTTTGCCCTTTGCTCTCATGACACCCCACTTGGACTAACTGTATGCAGTTCTGGTATCTTCAGCTTAAGAAGGACATGGAGCTGTTTGAGCAAGTCCAGAGAAGGGCCACAAGGGTGATAAAGCGACGGGAGCACCTCCCATATCAAGGCAAGCTAAGAAAATTGGGGCTCTTCAGCCTGGAGAAGAGAATGCTGAGTGGAGACCTCATAGCAGCCTTCCAGTGTCCGAACAGGGCCTATAGGGATGCCAGAGAGAGGGACTCTTGATCAAGGACTGTAGCCACAGGACAACGAGGAAGTTCTTTCCTGTGAGAGTGGTGAAGCACTGGAACAGGCTGTCCAAAGAAGTGGTAAATGCTCCATCCCTGGCAGCGTTCAAGGCCAGGCTGGAATGAGCCATGGGTGACATTGGTCTAGTGTGAGGCATCCCTGCCCATGGCAGGGGGGTTGGAATTAGATGACCTTAAGTTCCTTTCCAACCCAAAACAGTCTATGATTCTATGATTATTTTTTTTTAAATGATACATTTAAAGCGTTTTCAGGTACTGAAACTGTGTGACATAACAGATGTATTTCTAAAGATTATTTTTCTTCTGTTTCATTTTGTCATGTTATCAATATCAGCTGCTATAGTGATAATCAGAAAACGCAACTGAAAGTTTGTTCCATCCTGCAAGGAAAGTTTGCTTCCAGTTTCAATGCAGTCAGTAGCGGGATACCATTATTTAAAGCATAGGACATCTCTGACCCCAGGCAGCCACTAACTTACTTGTCAATGATCACACTTTTCAAACTCAAAAGAGCGTTATGCAGTGTAGCAAGTGCTCACAGCGGCTAAGCTGTGTTTGCAGAACACAGCTAGGACTTGGAAGACATCAATGGGAAAAACTGGCTAGTCTATACATTCATGCTTCCATGGCATATACAGCTAACAAGAGCTATTAAGATAACAACAATGAATTAAACAGATACTGGAGAATGCATACTGTTCAGGGAAGAAAGAAAGCGAAGGAGAGCAGAAGCATGCATTGTAAACTGACAAACTATTAGAAGGAAGAACATGGACGAAATAGAACCTGAGGATCATTTCAGAAAAAATGAGAGTCTAAGATTCAGCTGGAAGCTCATGATAGACCAGCCAGGCTGCGTGTAAGCAAGAAAAGAAATCATATTAACTATGGGGCATCAAGGGAACATAATGTCTCAGACACCAAGGGCAGAACAAGCACTTTCAGCAGTTATGAGCCTGGATGCCCTGCCTGTCCTTCACTGATTCTAAATGGAGGGCAATACTTCTACTGAAGAGGGATTTAAAATAAATGGAGCTAGGCAGAATTAAAGCAGAGCAATCTGGTGGAACAGCAACCTCCAACAGAGGTAGCACAGACAGCAAGCAAACAGCAGCTTCTCAGGCTGCCACAGTTAAGATGTGCAGGAGCTTGTCTGTCAGGTCCTTAATGTAGTACATTTGAAACACAATTTTTAGCTAAATAGTGTATATGGTATGTTATAACAAGAGACTTAAGAATCTGAATGCTGAGAAGGTAGAGAACTTCCTTAAACTAAAAAAAAAAAAAAAAAAGGAAAAAAAGTGCAAAAAATCCAAACAACCCAAACACCACACCCGCCCTCTCAACACCACCACCAGCTCTTTTAAGATTAATTAGTACTTGGGGAAAGTAGTTACCTATGTATTTTAAATTCTGCATATTTTATAAACTTTGCATATTTATTAAATCCTAATCAATTTTCTTATTTTCTGCTGGAAAGCGATAAGCAGCATGACCATGAAATCACAATGCTGGCAAGGGAACTGCCATGGTCTCTTAGGCTCCTCTCAACTAAAAAAATAAAATAAAAAGGAGTATGCTTAGGTTGACAGCATCCCTTTAAATTAAGCACCTGTCCTGGGTTCAGCAGTAGCAGTCATGTTTCTCCTCCTTGGTAGCTGGTGCAGTGCAGTGTTTTGACTTTCGGCTCGGGAACAGAGCTGATAGAGATGTTTTGGTTTGGCCAAGGACTTTGTGAGCCTCATGCTCTGCCAGGGAGGAGGGGAAGCTGGGAGGAAGCAGAGACAGGACACCTGACCCAAACTGACCAAAGAGGTATTCCATACCACAGCACGTCATGCCCAGGATGTAACTGGGAGTTAGCCGGAAGGGCTGGGAGACTGCAGGGTTGGAGGAGGTATCGGTCGGAGCTTGGTCGGGCTTGGGGGACGAGTTATCGGTCAGCGGGTGGTGAGGTGTTGTATTCTCTTCCCTTGTTATTTCCTTTATCATTATTATCATTGGTGGTAGCAGTAGTGATTTGTGTTATACCTTAGTTACTAAACTGTTCTAAACTCAACCTGTGGGAGTTGCATTCTTTTGATTCTCCTCTCCGTCCCTCCGAGAGCAGGGGGAGGGCAAGAAAGGGGGGGAAGTGAGCGAACGAATTACCTGACTGGGTTTAAACCACGACAGCACCTATTACTGCACTCACTCGAAGCACACAAGACAAAGCTCCAGTAATTAAAAAAAAGCTTACTTTGAATATATACCATAAACCCAAACTCGCTTGATGATTAACTGCATTGCATAATTATGGCTCTTAAAATATACAGTCAACAGAACTAAAAAGACATGGTTTGTGGAAGTTATGACTCCTCATGATTTGCACAGACTTCTGACCCCTGAAAGCCATGCTGATACCAGGATAGCTTTTATGAAATGAAGCTGACATTCTTGTTTTATTTCATCCATAGTTTTCATCTCCATCAAGACCAATCACTGTCTGTTAAAGAATAATTTAATCCTGTGTCAAGTCCTTTCAGTATTCTTCAAGAGATGAGTCATCAAGGGCAACTAGCTCTCTTAAATCTTCACTTTATCAGGATATTGAACTTGCCATAGTCAAGAAGCATGATGTAACCATAAGGCACAAATAAAATCTGAACAAAATTCAATGCAAAATAAATCCTCTGTTGATTTCAGATTAAACAGGTCATCAATACAATAAACTTCTCAAGAAAACCAAGTACCAAAGAGAGTTGCTAGACCATGTGCCCTGGAGATAAAGACTCCCATCCTCAGAACCTCTGAACCTACAGAAGTACACTTACTAAACAATATAATTTAAATTAGAGAGAAACATGGAAACATTGAGAACTAATTCTTTAATAAGAGGATCTAAAATCTGCTATGAGAGTGAAAATTCTCCTGTTCTGCCACCTGCTTTGAAGTCACACTGCATAAACGGATGCACTAATATGTTTCCCACATCCTTTATCGGTAGCTAAATATCAGAACAGAGATGAGGACTTGGTCAAATTACTGCCGGCTCTCTTGCTTGGTTAATAGCTGTTCCCTGTTCAGAAGATGCCAGACAGAACATTACTTTGAAACACTGGGCAGTCTGGATTTTCAGTAACAGCCAAGTCTGCTCCAGGATTCATAGCAGAAAAGGTTTTTAAAATACCAGAGCCCTTCAAACAGCTGCCCAAACAATTGCTTTTAGATTATTGTTACTACCACTGTAAACCAGCATATTCGTTTATTAGGTCAAATGATCAGTCTTCAAAAAGAACCAAAACTAAGCAGGATGAGAACTGGTAGAGAGCAAAGAGGGACCTTTTTAAAAAAATGAATCCTGCCTACTTTCACTCTGTCTGTAAGATGCATGCTAAGTCATGCTTCTCAGACATATTCTGCAGTGTACTCACTGTAACAAAGACCAGTATTTTGATATAAGGAAACAGACAATGAAATTATCAGGTTTTAAATTATATACATAATTCAAGTAATCCTTTGGGGAAACAATGTTCTTTTCTCTGGAACACTTCCAGAGAAAGCAGAGCTCAAAGGAATAGGAAAACATGAAGAAAATAATGGGAAAAACATACTTAGTATCGCACTGTTAAAAAAGAAGAACCTACCAGTACAACAACAATAGAAAAAGCTCGTGGCATTGCTCAGAAAGTCTGGATTTCTCATACATTCAAACCTGGAGGCAGGAGAAACATTTTGGTAAGGCTGATAAAGCCCTAAAATAACATATTCCAAGAGCCAAAAAAAGATACCACAACAGTCCATTTAAACTACAACAAAGTGCATACAAAGCTAGAATATTACTGAACAATAGTTTATGAGAAACAAATGGCCAGACTCTGGAAGCTCAAATCAATTGTGCAAAGAAGGAAAAAAGGAAAAAATGAAATCCAGATACTTACATTTCCCAAAATATCATTCTGTAAACAATTCAGCTAAAAAAAAAAAAAAAAAAAAAATCCAAACAATGACTGTTTCTTTCCATCAGCATATACATAAATAACAAACAGCTATCTTTTTTCCAATACAAGTGATGTTTTAAAGGGGGAAGTAAAATACAGGTAGATACACAGTATTTTGTGCTTTTAAGACATTGACAAATACTGACTAATGCTCAGAACAACCCTATAAAGGTAGATGAATAGACATAAATAAGAGTACTTTTTTTCTGATTAAATTAAGCATGGGAAGAAAGGGATCACCAAGTTTCCCTTGATCCCAGGACAACTATACTGTATGCATTTACTGCGCTTCTTTTTAAAACAATTAGCCATTTGGAATCTCTGCTGTCTCTAATGGATTTCTGTTCCACCTCAACTGGAATTCATGCCAAGAATCTTACACATTAAAAGAAGTCCAAATAATCCTGCTGTAATTCCTGAAAGCTGCATGCCACAAAAAACAGTCAACTGGAATGCAGCTTTAGAAGGCTCCAGGATATTAAATTCCCATGTGTTTTTGCTCATGTACTGCAGCTACCCCAGCATAAAGCTCTTTAATAGATAATACACATTGCCATTTAGGACCCAAAAGAAAGTATTTCATCTTTTACTTGTGTTCAACTTCAATATACTTATTTGCCTTTTCCTAAGGGTTTGGGTTTTTTCCCAGTATACAGAAGCCATCCATCCATCCCAATCAGCTTGAATGAAGTGGAAAAAGGGATCACTTTTAATTTTTATATTTTTTTTCCCCAAATTACAAAGAACATTTATTTTCTGAACAGTTAAAAAAACTGTACAATGTTTCCCAACACTCATAAAAAACAGTCAACAGAATCACATGACACTAGTCTAGTTCTCATTCAGCCACAGAACTTGTGGAAAATCTGCACTGAGCTTTTTAATAAAAATGGGAATTAATTTGCTACTGGTAACTTCAGCGTTCATCTAGAAACTCACTAAGAACATGTGTAGACCTACCTCAGTAAACACCGATCATTTGCAACATTAGCTGCTTCAAGTTGTTACTGTGCTCTTATGCTTTACTGTGTTAGGATGTGAATCCTTACATGTAACAAATTGCTGCCTTTTATCATTACTTCTCCTGGAAGCTTACCTTCTGCATCTAGCTCTATCCTCCAGCCTTCTGTAAAAAAATAGTGAAAATTTTCCATATTACATTTCAGAAAAGCTTCTTTCATTTCCATCCATTCTTTGCCCACACAGCAGTACAACACGGGAAGCAAAGTACTGAGCTCCAACATCTCTATGCCCCTTCCTATCTGCACTTCATAGACATCTGAAAGTTACTGCTTAAGACTGTGGTACCACAATTATTAAAACCATTTCTCAACAGCACCAGACCCCTAGAAGAACAAATTCTATCTGACTGGGTAAGATCATGTCTTTATTTCCCACAAATAATCCAGAAGGAATGATAACATTTATACCAGCTTTTACCTTTATACTGACTACTGGAGCACAGAAAACAGATATCAGACATAAAAGTAAGGTAGTTCGGGCATTACCTGATCTAGTGTAAAACACGCTGTTAAAAAATGAACGTTGATATTTTGAACAACCGCAAACAATGAGTACAATTTTTTCCTTCTGCTTCCTTCTTGTCCCTTTTCCTGTCTTTCTCCTTCCCTCTCCCTTTCTCTGCTTTCTACATTCTACAGGGTTCCTGAAGTTAAATTTACTGTAGCTGGACTACAGTCTAGAACCCAACCAAATGTGCAGTGCAGTAATAAAATTTGGCCATTGCCTATTAGGGTTCTTAATTGCAAAGACAGCCTTGTAAGCGCATGGTATTTATCAGCAAACATTGTGAGCCCTATTGTTCTGGCGGTTCTGCTAAATTACTTTTTAAGTTACATCAGTATGACAGAGAGCTTAAAAAACACTGGTATCAGCACTGCCTTGTTGCATTAAAAAAAACCTCACACAAACTAAAAAAAAACAACCCAAAACCAAAAAACAAAAAAACCCCTCACAGCATGTTTAAGTGTAAGGCTCTATTATACAAGAAATAATTTCCCTTTCAAACACGAATCCAGAAAAAGCTTAAGACCTCAAAGAAACTGAGAAATAAAGGAGGAAAGATAAAATTGTTCCAAGAAAAAATTATTCTGAGTCCTCACTTCATCAACTAATAAAATCATGTGATCTTTATTAGTCTACTACTAAGACAGTATTTTTTGTCAGCAACTACTGATCAAGCAACAACATCAATTAATTATTTTTTTCATGTCACAGAGTTTCAGATAGAAAAATCAAATACAGCCCTCTTGGCAGGACTATAGAAACTGCTGCTTTCAGATGCTCTAGGACTGCATTTTTTTTTTTAGGAGCAAAATGAGACAAAAATAAGTGAACAAAAGGATACTATTTTTATGTTTGCCAAATTATAAATTGATATGTTTCAAAATTTGAACATACTGACAGGCTTGCAAAATGTATTTCTTGGAATATTTTTGCGTTCTTTTCACTTCAGTGTTCAATTTCTTTCAGCCAATGAGAAGCAATGTTTTCATGTAGCTTATAAAAATTTTTACTATATTAGTAAGATTTTTGACAAATTACATTATTACATTGCAATGACTTCATAATCACAATCAATGTACTTGACACATAACCATAAATTGTGTACCATTTACTAGATTTGCTAATTTAGGAGGTTGCAATGTCTTTATTTTTCTGTGTATAAAAATTTATGCATGAAGTCCAGCAGTAGTGAAATCAAAACACTTGGGTTAGTACCATTAATGAGGTACAGCGATGCAAAAATGTCTGTGACTTCACTCTGGTCACGAAGGCCTCAGTTTATCTAGATCAAGTGGGTTTTTGTAATTTCTTTTAAAATGCCGAAAGGAAGTTAGTAGACCACCAGACTGAATAGAACTAACTTAAACTTCAAAGCTGTTTATTCTCTTAAGAGGAAATGAGAAAACAAGGAAACAATGTTTTGAGTAACCTCAAAACATTCAGTTATGTTTCATTCTCTGCTTTAAATATTTCGTTTTTCCTTCCAAGCTGCCATAAGACTCTGACTGTAGGCAAGGAGGAGAAACAGCAGTGCCACTGGAGCTAGGGAACTACTAGACATATGACATTTGCAAACTACTATTGGGAATCTAACTTAGAATGACCAGAACTAACTACATTCAGACAGCTCTCAAATGCTACAGCAGGAAAAAGTTACTGAAAAGGAGCATATTTCAGGAGATTGTAGGAAGGCTCACAGAGAAAAGGTAAAGGTATCCTCATACAATTTATTGTCAATTACAATTAGCAGATTGGTAATCCAACATAAAATCTGAAAAAAATGTGCAAAATAGTAATCTAACACAATGGAATTCCAGCAAAACTCAACCTAGCCATCAGCATTTGTGAGTTCTCCGTGAAAACCACTCTTCATAGTGTCAAAACCTAGCAAGCAAGCTTGACTTTTCAGTGTACTCTGCAGCAAAGAAGTAACTTGTAAGACAAAACACTTAACCATAAATTCTCCAGAAGTCGTACTTTTATTGATAGGTTTTTAAGTACTGTGCAATCCTCAAGAACTTTAAGGGTACACAACTAGGAGTGGTTTTGAGTCAAAGTAGAGTACTGCGTTATGGCTGGACCAACACCATCTGGGATGACCCTGCCCATGTCTTTGCTAGCCTGAGTACAATTGCTCATTGTATTTAGTTATTATACTGGTTTAATTGTGACTATTCATTTGCTGCAACATCATGCTAATTAACCACATGGCAGAAACATGCCACTTTATGTACAGAATTGACCCCCTTTCTCCACACAGTTGCAGCTTCCTACAGTCAACCCTGCAAGAGGCAGGATTCTTTCTTCCTTCATGGAAAACTATCAGTGAGAATTCCAGAAGACGGTGCCAATCTCAGAGTGTAACATAAATAAAAAGACAGAGAAGAAGGAGATGGGCACATGTAAAAAGCAAAGGGATTAAGGGCAGAAACAGTAAGTTAGCAACTGCAAGAGGGCTGAAAGAGAGGGTTAATGAAAACTGAGAACACACATGGCATTATGTAAAGCTCTAAGAAAGACGGAAACGAATGAGCTGGAGGCACGGAAAACTGAGAAGCAGAAAAACCTACCCAGAGTCAAAGTGTAAAATTCAATAAACATCTATTGATTGAGCAGCTGTGCTCTAAATACAATTATTATGATGTAGGATGAAAAGGACTGCCAACAGTTTTGCTAGCAATTATTTCTAAATATTTAAATAGGCGACACCATGGTCTAAAAGTTTCTATGTGTTATGGCCACCTTTATTTTAATCTATTCTCTCAAAACTACTGTCCCATCTCTTCAAATAATGCCATCAAATCTGCTTAAAAGCTGCAACATTGTCATTCTTAACAAGTAAAACTCTTCCAACTTAGCCTATCATTAAAATCCTCTAAAAACCTTATCCAGAAAGTGTTTTTTCAAGTGTAATTTCATATCCACGCTCTAATAAGACACACTCCACAAGACCAAGCCAGGTAACCGGAATTATCTTTTTGACTAACAAGATTTTGGATAAAGCATGTAATGTCATTAGCAAAGTGAAAGTTCTCATACACTACAATTGCATCAGTAATGGTATACAGCTTATTTCAGCTCTCAAATGAAATGCATTATAAAGTACAAAAATCACTGTCATTGCAATGGTACTGTATGTTACCTCCATTTCAAATTAACACAAAGCTTACCCTATCAGTTGTTCTATTTATCTTTTCTGTGCAAAAGACAGGGTATTACATCTTGGCCTAAATAATACCCACTAAATCTTGTCAGCTTGGTCCTTCAACCATTCCAGGATAAGTCAGATAGATTATTTAAGGTTACCAACTGTCTGCCATCTCCCATTCAACTAAATAAGAAGTACAGTTTTAGATATAGCCGAGTTGCATGGGAAAAATCTGGAAAATTTGGAAAACAGAACCATAAATAGACTGTGAATTACTTCATTGTCTCTGAAAGACTACATAAATAAATCAGTTTAATATCTCAGCAACCCAGTGGCAAACCTGTTTTGATCATGTATTTTCAGCTTTAGAAGAAATGGAGAAATCCACATGTAGTACAAATTAGAAAAAAAGAAAACCCAAACAAAAAACCCCACAAACTTTCAAAAATAGTTCTAGAATTCCTGAGTGTCCTCTTATGTCTTTATCTACATTTCTTATAGCAAGTATTCTCTTCCTCTTTTTAAAGAAAATCTAAATATTTTACATTTTTATAATTTCACATACATAAAGCATGTTTTGCCACAGATATTGTGCTGTTCTGCAGCAACTTAATATTGCTGATTTGTGCATTTGAAATTCTTTTCAAACTAGAAGTCATTAAGCTCTGGTAACAACACATGAAAAAGAAAGAGACCACATGAATATAAGAACATAGATTGAGCTTTACAGTCAACAGGTAGGAAAAAAAAGTCTTCACTGTTAGATTTTAAAAATTAACTCAGTTGTCAGAATGATGCCCTGAAACCCCTCTGAAGTCAAGAATCAGCAGTAATGGCAAGTGCTTGTAAATGAAAAAACTTATGTAACTTCTCATGATACGTTCAAGGTTCATTTCCTCTTCTTCCTCCCCTCCCCCTTACCTTTGAACTCTTCAAATGGATGCTAACTCCTATTCTTTGCTTTTCCCACAGTGAAGGGTACTTCCATCCTAGTTGCACCAAGTAATCAAACTGAGTGTTCATGTAGCTGTAACAGACAAGTGGTGTTAAGAGATGGTTCCTTCCATGGGAAAGGAGAAGGGAATTACTATTTTTTAACTGTTTTAATCCATTAGGAGCTGTGCTTAAAAACTGTGAATTAACCAGGGTATGTATGGATTTTTTTCACTGTAGAATTTTCTGCTTCTCAGAAATGCCGTCCCATTAGTTACTGACTAACACACATACATGTCAGACACGTCTGTCATTTCCAGGGAACTTGGAATTATGCAGTACTAAGCAACCAGGATACCTATACTCACATCAGGAATTATTCACATTCTTCTTAGATTGAATTTACTATGAATATATCTTTGCAATGGAAGTTTAATTTCAAAGTTGATTTAGGTGAACAAACTGAGCTGGATTCTGCATTAACAACAAATTCATTATCCCTAGAAAGTCCCACATTACTGCATTTCAAATCAAAATCTAAACTTAAATTTTCATACTGGGATTTCTGTATCACTGCTTTTTCAGATCTTTATGAACGCAGCAATACATGTGATAGAACACACATGACGTCAACATCTGGTAAGAAGTAAAACTGCAAAATTCTTCCTTTTTTCTCTTGGAATGAAAACTTGTTCCATGAAAAGCCACTATAACTTCCTCTAAAAATTAGCAGCAAGGGCACAAATAAGAACAGTGGAAAGGTTTTTCTCTTTTTCCTTTTTTTTTTTTTAAGCAGTGTTGATAGTCCTTTGTAGTAGTTTGCCATTTATTTTGTGTTCTTTAAGGCAAAACCATGCAAAATCTATTAAATCCTAATCATACCACTCTGCAGAATGAAATGAAATATTTAAATAAACCGATGATTTCTGATATATATTTCTTGTAAGGAATGCATACAGTCTTGGAGTGAAAGTGGCCCAAGAAGTCCAGTTAATATTCAAGGATCACCTCCTCCAAGCTCAAGATAAGTGTATCCAAGCAAGTAGAACTCAGGCAAAAATGCCAAGAGGCCTGCATGGGTGAACAAGAAGCTCCTGGCAAAACTCAAACACAAAAAGGAAGCACAGGCAGGTAATGAGGGAGGAATATAGAGATGTTGTCCCAGCATCTAGGGATGAGGGTGAGAAAGACAAAGGCCAAAAGGAATTGAATCTGTCCATAGATGACAAAGACAACAAGGGCTTCCCTAAGTAGATAGGTGACAAAAGGAAAGCTGCAAAAAATGTGGGCCCACTGCTGAATGATGCAAGGGACCTGGTGACACAGGATATGGAAGAATGCCGCCTTTACCTGAGCCCTGACTAGCAAGACCGACTTTCAGGAATTCCAGGCCCCACAAACCGGGGAGAAATGCTGGAGCAAAGAAGACATACCTTAAGTGGAAGAAGATAAGGTCAGGAAAGACTTAAGCAAACTGGACACATGTAAGAGCATAACCTGATGGATGTACCCACAAGCACTGAGGGAGCTGGCAGATGTCATTGTGAGACTGGTCACTCTTGAAAACCTTTGATTGATCATGGAGACCGGGAGAAGGACTCAAAACAGAAGGAAAGCAAATGTCACTCATATCTTTAAGAAGGGCAAGAAGAAGCACCTGGGAAACAACAGGCTAGTCTTCAGTTCCTGGGAAAGTGATGGAGCAGCTAATCCTTAAAATAATTTCCAAGCATATGAAGAACAAGAAAATCATCAGCAGCTGTCAGCATAGCTTCACCTAAAGCAAGTCATGCTTGACTAACACGATCATCTTCAGCAGTGGCATGGTAGATGAGAGGATAGCAATGCATATTTTCTACCTGGACTTCAGGAATGCCTCTGATAGCATATGTCTTGCAATCCACTTAGAGAAGCTTTTGTGCAGGCTGGGTAAGCAAACAGTGAAGTGGACTGAAATGGTTATCAGTAGAACAAGTCTGGTCGGAGGACAGGAATTGGCAGTTACCCTAGAGGTCATTACTGGCTACAAATACTGTTTCATATCTTCATTAATGATCTCAATAGTGAGCAGAGTGCACCCTCAGCAAGTCTGCAGATGACACCAAACTGGGAAGAGGGACTGACACCCCAGAGGGTTGTGTGGTCATCCAGAGAGACCTGGACAGGCTGGAGAAAGGGGCTCACAGGAACCTCATGCAGTTCAACAAGGGAAAGTGCAAAGTCCTACAGCTCAGGGGGAGGGACAGCCCAGCTAGAAAGCAGATTGGCAGAAAAGGCTCTGTGGGTCCTGGTGGACAGCAAGTTGAACATAGGCCAGCAACGTGCCCTTCCTGCAAAGAAGGTGTTTGGTATCCTGGGATGCATTAGACAAAGTATTGCCAGCAGTCTGAGGATTATTATCTTTCTGTTCCTACTTGGCACTGGTGAGGCCACCTCTGGAGTGCTTGCTCCAGTTCTGGGCTCCTCAGTACAAGACAGATATGGACCCAATGGAGAGTCCACCCAAGGGCCACCAACAGACTGGAGCACCTCTTCTAGGAGGAAATGCCAAGAGTGCTGGGACTGTTCAGCCTGGGGAAGAGAAGGCTCAAGGGAGATCGCATCAATGCATATAAATACGTGAAGGAAAGATGCAAAGAGGGTGGAGCCAGGCATTTTTTCAGTGATGCTCAGTGACAGGACCAGAGGCAATCAGTACACACTGAAACACAGGAGGTTTCCTCTGGACATCAGGAGACCCTTTGACTGTGATGGTGACTGAGTACTGGCACAGGCTGCCCAGGTAGTGGAGTCTCCAACCCTGGACATACTCAAAAACTGCCTGGACATGGTGCTGGGCAGCTGGTTCTACATGACCCTGCTTGAGCAGAGGTCTGGACCAGATCAGCTGAGAGGTCCCCGCCAGCCTTAACCATTCTGTAATTCTGTAATAGAAAATGGTATCTCATTACTGAAGAATATGACCATGTAACATTTTTGCCTATGTCTCACTGGCACCAATTACTAGGTTTGAAACAGGTTAAATCAAAGAGATTCAGCATAAGAGACAATGCAGAAACACAGGAGGTTAAAGAAATTCTTACAGCAAAGGATAAAATCTACCTTAATGAAAAGCAATTAGCGTACTTATTTCCATTGCAGAAGAGGTAGGTATCAAAATTCAACTGCATGAAGTTTCATAAAGAAAGATAATTATGGGTGCTCACAGGTATTCAACCCTGCAGGATGTGAGATCTGCAAGTTCTAAAAAGCCTGAGGAAAAAAAAAAAAGAAAAAGGGAAAAGAAAAAAAAAGTTCTGCGCTTTGCAGAGATCTCTCATAGAGCAACTGAATTAATACAAACCTCCACCCCATCACGGCTTGACTGTTATACTTTTTTCTACTTTGCACAACAGGTAAGATAGCCGCCAGTGGAGGAGGAGAAGTAGAGAGATTCTATCTATTCTTAAAGGCAGCATCTCTTAAGTCAGAAAAAAAGCATAATTGTAAATATTTTAATAATTTTTTTTTCTTCATGTGTAGCAGTCACCTCAATATTGCTACCATAGTGGTACAATTCACAGCAGTTAACTGACACATCATGCTACAGGCAGAGATAAATTTTCCCTCAAAGATTTAATTTATTTACTGATTTCACTGAAAGAAACTACATGATTACTTAGCATGGGCCAGACCTTCCACCTGGCAGAACACTGGTATACTAAGCATCATGAGAGAATCATTTGTTCCTACAGGAATCAATTACCAGACATAAAAAGAAAGAAGAAGCTATGAACAGAGAACTCTTAGACCACTGTGAGTTTAAATAAGAATCAAGGATGTCTGCAAATGAGTTCACATAAAAAACCCCACTTAGGTCAGTAAAGCAAACAACAGCAGCATCAGTAATTTGCAAAAATTATGCTGTGCAAGCAAAAGGGAAAAAGAGATGAAAGGGGAGAAAAATGAACTTATTTCATGCAGGTTCAGCAACAGAAAAGGACAGTCCTCAGTACACCAGGTAGGTACCCAGTCTGCTCTGCAGATGATCACTTTGGTTTGTGTAAGTGGCTGCAAAACGCATGTCAACTACACTTGAAGTGGCAGACCAAGGAAGGATGACGTAGTTGTCATGCCACTTGAAGAATGATAGTGCCAACCCCAACTACCGTTAATAAGCTAGATTCCACTACTTAATATACGTCAACAGGTTAAGAGTAAGCAACCTGTGCAACTTAAATAGGATGCAAAGTGCAAAAGATTATCAAATAGGATGCATTCAGCCCCCTGAAGTGTAATTCTTAATAGCAAATGAGAACAGTTTGGGGTAGGGTTATCTCAGCTTCTTGTAGATGAAGGTCAGATAACAATGTCATTGCAAGTAAATGATATATTTGGGTTTACAGTCTGCAAAGGATAGACACTGCAAGACAGGCACCTGTGCTGTTTTGTGGGAACACCAGCTTCACCCAAATTTCTTCAAGCATGGTTCATAAAGGTATGAAGTTGTCAAATAATTTTGTATTTATCACATAGCACAGTAGTGATCCTGTATTTCTCTGTCATCGGAGCCATCTATCATGGTTGTGTGTTGACAACTGTAAATCCACAACTGCAACAAAATCAATTTAGTCTCTTAGAAACATTTCCAACAGTTGCTCTGGCATATCAGAAACCAGAGGTGCTGTTATGATTCTAGCAAACACTGAAATATCCACACATTTTAAAATGTATATATTTTTAAAACAGTATCTCATTTCAGTTATCAGCAGATGGCCATAAGCCTGATGTAGAGTTCTACTTTGTGATATATCCTCGTAATCTGCAATAAAATCCAGCAACCACCTGCTGAAGCATTTCCAAAATTTAGAATGCAACCAATAATACCGCAACCAGTAATAAAGCACAGAATCCAAAACTTAGACATGCTGGATTTACAATGTTAATACAAACATAATTCAAAACCTTTGCATTAACATATTCTCCTGGGTTCAGCAGTAGCAGTCATGTTTCTCCTTTGTGGTAGCTGGTGCAGTGCTGTGTTTTGACTTCCAGCCTGGGAACAGTGTTGGTGAAGCCGATGTTTTCGGTTGTTGCTAAGTGATGTTTACCCTGACCAAGGACTTTGTGAGGCTCATGCTCTGCCAGGGAGGAGGGGAAGCTGTGAGGAAGCAGAGACGGGGCGCCTGACCCAGGCTAGCCAAAGAGGTATTCCATACCACAGCACATCATGCCTGGGGTGGGGGGTAACTGGGAGTTACCCGGAAGGACACGGGCTTCCCGGTGGGACTCGTTTTCTTGGCCGGTGGTATCGTATTCTCTTCCCTTGTTATTTTCCCTTATCAGTGTTGTAGTTGGTAGTAGCGGTGGTGATTTGTGTTGTACATTGGTTGCTGGACTGTTCTTGTCTCAACCCGTAGGAGTTGCATTCTTTCGATCCTCCTCCCTGTTCCTCCGGGAGCGGGGAAGGGGAGAGCCCCGGGGGGGGGGGGGGGCCGCGATTGTTGTCAGCCCGGCACCACTCACTGGGAGTGAGTGAACAAGCTGTCTGGCTAGGGTTTAAACCATGACACATATTAAAACAACAACTGCATGCTTTATCTCTGCACAGATGGGAAGCTTGCATCTACTTCCTATACCCACATCTATTCACATCTAGTCTCTCCTTTCTGGGCTTTTTTTCCATCCCCCTTTATGCCCAGCTTGCTGTTCCATGGCCCACAGCCATGTCTCACCCATTCCCTTTCTCAGCTGCCCTCTGTCAAACTCACAGGTCCCCATCCTCATCTCCCAACACAGACACCTTTAACACACCCAGTTTCCTGCCGAAAAAGTGCTCCCAGTGACCTCTGTGACCATGTCCTTCTGTGCCACCTCTTCACTTCAAGCCCCAGGTTCTCCTTCCAGCAAACCTTCAGCTTCCTTTGTACCTGTCAGCAAGGCTCTACCTCCCTTGTGTCTCTTCTCAATTTTCAAGTCCAGCTCTTGTCCTTTATAACTTTTAATCAGAAAGCATGATCTTCAGAAACTGACAAGGATGGGAACCGTCAGAGTCCAGACATCTTCACACCTTATCATAATGACTGTAGCCTAACCCAAAAATCCAAGGAACGACTGTGGAAGACTGCCAGTAATCTCTGAGATAAATCAAACCTATTGAAACCTTCACTGCAGAAGCTTTAGCTGCAGTGTTATAGACAAATCTAGTGCTGAGCACTTGCAAACATTTTTGCCTCCTTCCCTGAATAGCTTAACAAGATCAGCTAATAGAAAAACACGTAAATGCTAATAACCTGGTAAATTCCAATTTCTACTGCAAAGCTATGTGGCAACAGAAAGTATCACCAGATGTTCCTGTATTTTTAACATGAGGAAGTTTTGTCTGTTTCACTAGCTTCATTTGTGGAAACGAATGTAACATTTTGTCTGATAATTTTCCCAAGAAATTCAGCTTATGAGAGACAGTAATTTCAATGATTAAAAGGCTTGCAAAGGCAGAATGCAACAGGAGTTTATGTCAGGAAGCAACCTTAATAGATGTCAGTATCACTTCCACCTAAAAAATATTAACACTGTCACTGCATTGCAATACAAAATCTTTCTTAAAGCTTTATTACAAAGCCAAGGCCAACAAAAACGCTGGAATTTCCTAATTACTATACATATTTAATACACAAAGAAAAACCTAGTGTTTTAACAACAGTAAACTCTTTCCATCTTATTTTGTTCAATGTTCTATATCTTAATAGCAAAAATTATGTTTAGAATTACAGTAACAGTCATTTCATAATTAGCTGTTCTTTACAACACCTTCTTGTTTAGCTGAAAATAGTGGAAATATACAAGCACAAACAAGCAATGATATCCAATCCCATTACAAAGTAAAAGGATCTTAAGATAGTAAGTAATGATAGTAATTTTTCACTCATGCACACTGATTACATTTTTATTTGCATTTAGAAATATTTAACTTTGAAACAGAGGCATCTGGATATTGCAGAAATAAACATCTGAAAGTTACATTTAAAAACACAAATTCAAGCACCACAAGTTTTTCTGCTTCAATTTCAGGTTCACCTCCTAAAGCTAAATATTTACTTACATATTGGTTTAAAATACTTCGTATAATGCAGGACTTGCACTGAGAGAAATAGCTTTTCCAATGTGCATTTCAAGGCAGCTGTTCAACAGCAGTGTGGAGCAGCACTCCAAAAAGAATTTCAGACCATGAAATGGAGAAGTCCACTGTGGAAACTTACCTGTTACTATGGTTGCTTCCAGCTCACACAATTTATCTGTAATGCCAGATTTTGAATTCTACCATAACTCTTTGCTGACATCTGACTTTTCATTGTAAGTATCTTTCAAGTTATTTTGAGGGTTCGCACCACAGCTTAGCCTATCTCTTAAGAAATTAATAATCCTCAGAGTCAGCACAGCCCAAGTCCATATAACTCTGGTGCCTCCTCTATTATACCACCAAGGCCCCTCTTCAACCAAGAAGCTGGTTTAATGTCTTGCCCAAGAAAAAAAACTTATAATCACAAATAATAACACTGAAAAACTGAGATGAAATAAAACTGATTTATACTTTTTCTATAGAATTCAGATACTAACTACATGCTTTCGAAAGCTTCCACTTAAAAAAAAAAAAAAGCACAAAAAAACACCACTCTAGTCAACTTTACAATCTAGGACAAAATTTTCCACATAAGTGAAGTACACCTAAGCATACTGAAAAAATATTTATTAATTTAAATTTGACAAACTGAAAACATTGATGTCAGTATTTTAATTTCAATGGCAAATTGTCATGTATAACGTCTACAACAGACTTGCAATATGTAAGCCAATTTCCAGAATTTCAAGGAATATTTATGTTTCTAGAATCACAGAATCATAGAATAGAATCAGGGAATAGTTAAGGTTGGAAAGGACCTTAAGATCATCTAGTTCCACCCCCCCTGCCATGGGCAGGGACACCTCACACTAAACCATCTCACCCAAAGCTCTGTCCAACCTGGCCTTGAACACTGCCAGGGATGGAGCATTCACAATTTCCCTGGGCAACCCATTCCAGTGACTCACCAACAGTCTTGGGCCCCCCTGCCCTCTAGGGCTGTATCCCATGGAACCTTATTAAGCAGGTTCCTGAAGAGGCCAAAGTCTGCTCTCCTGAAGTCCAGGGCAGTGAGCTTGCTGCACGCCCTTCTCACTGACCTGAGGACCTTGAACTCAACCATCTCATGATCACTACAGCCAAGGCTGCCCTGGAGTGTCACATTTTCAACCAGCCTTTCCCTGTTGTTGAGCACAAGGTCAAGCATGGCACCTCTCCTTGTTGGCTTCTCTATTACTTGCAGAAGGAATTTGTCTCCCACACAATCGAGGAACCTCCTGGACTGTTTGTGCCAGGCTGTACCATTGCTCCAACAGATATCAGGGTGGTTGAAGTACCCCATGAGGACAAGGGCCTGCGAGCGTGAGGCTGTTCCTATCTGTCTATAGAAGGCTTCATTCACAGAGTCCTCTTGATCAGGCAGTCTGTAACAGATCCCCCCAGTAATGTCTCCCATTGCTGTTCTGCCTCTGACCCTGACTCACAATCTCTCAGTTGACTGCTCACCTGTCCCCAGACAGGGTTCCATACTCTCCAGCCTATCCCCAACATAAACAGCAACTCCCTCTTCCCGTCTGCCGGGCCTGACTTTTCTGAAGAGCCTTATTAGAGATGGTAGCAACTTAAATCTTAAAAATATCATAGAATCTAGAACGTTTTGGGTTGGACAGGTCCTTAAACATCACTTAGTTCCAACCTGCCCTGCCACAGGCAGGGACACTTCCACTTGACCAGGTTGCTCAAGTTCCATCCAATCTGTCCTTGAACACTGTCAGGGATGGGGCAGCTACAGCTTCTCTTGGTAGTCTGCTTCAATGTCTCACTACCTTCATAGTAAAGAATTTCTTCCTAATATCTAATCTAGATCTCTCCTTTGTCAGTTTAAAGCCATTCCCCTTTGTTCTGTCACTACATTCCTTGTAAAAAGTCCTCCAGATTTCTTGTTGGCCCCCTTTAGGTACAGGAAGACTGTTACAATGTTTCCCCAAAGCCTTCTCTTCTCCAGGCTGAACAAGCCCAGATCTCTCAGCCTGTCTTAATAGGAGAAGTCCTTCAGCCCTCTGAGCATCTTCATGGCCTCATCTGGACTCACACAAGCAGCTCCACATCCTTCTTATGCTGGGGCCCCAGAGCTGGACACAGGGACTGCAGGTGGAGTCTCATGAGAACAGAGTAGAGGGGCAGGATCACCTTCTTTGACCTTCACGATCCTTTTGATGCAGCCCAGCAGATAGCCGGCTTTCTGGGTGCAAGTATACGCTGCCAGCGCATGGTGAGCTGGCAACTAACACCCCCAAGTCCTTCTTCCTCACAGCTGCTCTCAAACTGTTCTCTGCTCAGCCTGTATTTGTGCTTGGGACTGCCTTTGTAAAGTGCAAATAAAAAACACAAATCATACATGAAGAAAATTAATTTATACGGCAAATTCTTAAATGAGACTGACTAATGCAGGCTACCACCAATGGGAAACCACTATCTTTAGCAGCATGAGATCTCCACACCAAACCTCCATCGTTTCATCACAGTAAATCTTTGAATTCAGAGATCATCACATTTCCTTACATAGTACGTAAATTGATATATTATTACTACATGTCACAGAAAAGCTCAAATGGGCTCTTCCATGCTTTCTAGGAAGCAGGAATTTCCAGTACAAGTAACACCTGCACCCAGAAATATTATATAACATCATAACAGAAAAACATAAGGAAAGAAACACAGATGCACCAGGAACACATTTCCTTTTCAAAAACATCATTAATGCTACTTTCACAGCATACATTTGTCCTAGCTGATTTTTTAGCCCATAAGGCATTTTCAAGCATGTTTTTTTTTTAGGAACAAGGAATATTAAAATATCAGGCAGATACATTACATAATCTATGTCCTTTTTTTTTTTTTTTTCTTTTTGTATTTTTTTATTAGGAGGCTGCAGAAGAGCATTATCTGTGCTGACAGTGTCTGGGCATTCTGACTAATCTTTGTATAGTGCTCCAATTTACTAACATCCAAGCCTGGAACACACTCTGAGCCTGATAAGCAGCTCACAAAAATAAACAGATAAAAAAATTCTTTGAAGTCACTATGGTTGTTTTTTTTACACTGAAAATACCCTGCATCAGTCACACTATAAACTACACAGGTTGATTATGCCAAATCCTCCTCTGCATGACTATGGATTCACATTCATGTTCTGACCCATGTGCCTAAAATCACCAGCTCAGCTTACTGAAAACGTATCATCAAACACATCAATTAAAAAACTGTAGATGTCCAAATGACTCCAGAAAAGCTGATCTTCTCATTTCAAAGAATGCTTTCACCTATACAATTTAATGTAAAATTAAAAAAATAAAGTATAAAAATAAATTAGATTTTTCAAAGAGATAAATAATCTGTGGCTATTTCACAGTGGATCTGTGAAACAGAGCCAAGTGTATGGTCACTATCCAGGAGCATGTCCACTGAAGTTTCCCACTGGACTCCTTAAATTCTGCAGTTTTATTTCACACTTACTGTCCCAACACCCCTCAAGGCTACAATACAGTACAGATTTACAAACTCTACCTCAGCATCTGTGAAGCAACAAAGCTGAGAACACTCTTACAAGGTTACAAGTGTTACTGCTGCCACCAGATGAAAGTTTTACCCAGTTCACCACTACAATCCATTTCTTCTCCTATCTAAGCATACTGTGCTCACTTTTCTAAGGCTTTAGCAGTTCACAAACACTGTTCACCTTTTTGTTTTTTCTACTGTTGGCAAAGAAATCAGTTATGCAGCCTTTTAAAGGTTAAAATAGTTTTAAAATATGCCATGCTTTGTATTTGATAACCACATTCCACTCCGTTTTATTGCAAGGTTGCAATATTTTAAAGGATTAACAATAAGGATTTATCACACTTCCCAAAATGTCTTCTGCCTGGGGAAAATATATACCCTCTCTTGTGGCAAGATGCAGTACACTCATCAATGTTACAAGTTGTATACAACTTTGACAAACAGCCAACTCCATGTCCAGAAGCAGAGATGGAACTGTAGTATGAAATGGTATTTACCTGCTCAGTAGTAGTACTGGAAGTATACTGACATGCTTATTGCACAGCCAGAGACCATTCAGAAAGCAGATTCAATACTGGGGTGACATTTATTCTCTTTCTTAATGGGAAGACTACGAAACCCAGAAAGATGGAACAAGCATTTGAGATTTAAACCTAGCTGTGAAAGCATACAAAACCTGTTTCCCATTTCATCAGTGTTATTTCCTCATATGTATGTACAGCATAAGCACAAGCTGATGCTTGTTCTAAAAGAACACAGGCAGACATGGAAAAATACCTCAGGGTAGGGATTGCCACTGTTGAACTTTCCCCTTATAGTGAGGGCTTGGCCCAATATCCTGTTCTTCTGCTGGTTACCCACCTCACCCCACAGCTCTCCTCAGACTTCGTCACTCACCTCAGATACACAACTTCAAGCCATGCAGCCCTTTATCTTTCTTTCTTCTACATGATTTTTTCCTCAAATCGTAATTTCTAAATATAGCAGCAGTGGAACACAAATTTTAAACTGAAATATTGCCCTATCATAATATTATAAAAAAGCCACAATTTAAGCATTTGAAACTTGGTTCTTTCTTTACTTCTTCACATCTGGTATTACATAAAGGAACTTGCTTCTTATGAACTCACTATTCTGCTTCCTACACAAATAACAAACCTCAAATCCTATCTTCCCTTCCCAAGATTTTAAATACTGCATTGTTAAAATAAACAAATGAGTAAGTTACTATTTTTTCCAAGACAAATAGCCCATCTGTTTATGCCAGTCAATGTAAAGGCTTAATGAATATGCAGCTGTTCCTAATGCTGCAAGCCACAACATTCATATTCTAAACACTTGACTTCCAAGACTAAAGAATGAAGCAGAAAGTTTATATTACACATTTAAAGCACTGTGGTATCCTCTAATTTTGCTGTGCAAAAAAGAATCATTTAGCTCTTAAGTATTCAACTGAGAAAAATATTAACGTCACTACTTGTATTTTCTTCATGTTCCTACGCTATTAAACTGTCCCAGAATTAAGCAAGGCCATAACTGCTGACCACATTCAGGCCAACAGGTCAGGCCACAGGTCTCCCTAACTCATTGCACCATCTCAACAATGGATGGCCAGGGGAACATACAAGAACAAACCTACTATGTAGTGGTACCTCCACAGAATGATGGAGCTTAACGCCAGGTAGTGTCACTGAATTTGGAAGGACATATAGATTACATCTCGAGATGAGCACCTCTTTCTGCAGAAACCCTGAGTATGTACAAAGCATATACATTCTGATAAAACGTTTAATTTTTAGCTATGAAAAAAATCAGTCTGTAATTGCAGTTTCTATGCACCAAACTGCTTACCTGTACATGTTTTCAGTAGAATTACAGAATCATATAATCGTTAGGGTTGGAAAGAACCTTAAGATCATCTAGTTCCAACCCCTCTGCCATCGGCAGGGACACCTCACACTAAACCATCTCACCCAAGGCTCTGTCCTTGGACACTGCAAGGGATGGAGCATTCACAGCCTCCCTGGGTATCCCATTCCAGTGACTCACCACCCTAACAGGAAAAAACTTCTTCCTTATATCCAATCTAAACTGCTCCTGTTTAAGTTTTAACCCATCATCCCTTGTCCTATCACTATAGTCCCTAATGAAGAGTCCCTCCCCAGCATCCCTATAGGCCCCCTTCAGATACTGGAAGGCTGGTATGAGGTCTCCACACAGCATTCTCTTCTCCAGGCTGAACAGCCCCAACTTTCTCAGCCTGTCTTCATACAGGAGGTGCTCCAGTCCCTTCATCATCCTTGTGGCCCTCCTCTGGACTTGTTCCAACAGTTCCATGTCCTTTTTATGTTGAGGACACCAGAACTGCACACAATACTCCAGGTGAGCTCTCCTGAAGGCAGAGTAGAGGGGCAGGATCACCTCCTTTGACTTGCTGGTCACGCTCCTTTTGATGCAGCACAGGATACGGTTGGCTTTCTGGGCTGCGAGCACACACTGAAGCTGCCTCATGTTCATTTTCTCCTTGACCAACATCCCCAAGTCCTTCTCCACAGGGCTGCTCTGAATCTCTTCTGTCCTCAGCCTGTAGCTGTGCCTGGGATTGTCTGACCCAGGTGCAGGACCTTGCACTTGGCATGGTTAAACTTCATGAGGCCGGCATCAGCCCACCTCACAAGTGTGTCAAGGTCCCTCTGGATGGCATCCCTTCCCTCCAGCGTATCAACCGAACCACACAGCTTGGTGTCATCGGCAAACTTGCTACAGGCGCACTCAATCCCACTGTCCATGTCACTGACAAAGATGTTGAACAAGACCGGTCCCAACACTGACCCCTGAGGGACACCACTCGTTACCGGTCTCCAGCTGGACATTGAGCCATTGACCACAACTCTTTGCGTGCGGCCATCCAGCCAGTTCTTTATCCACTGAGTGCTCCACCTATCTAACTGATGTCTCTCCAATTTAGAGACAAAGATGTTGTGTGGGATAGTGTCAAACGCTTTGCACAAGTCCAGGTAGATGACACCAACTGCTCTACCCCTGTCCATCAGTTCTGTAGCCCCATCATAGAAGGCCATCAAATTACTCAGGCAAGACTTCCCCTTAGTGAAGCCATGCTGGCCATGACCAGCCACCTTGTTGTTTTTCATGTGCCTTAGCATGCCTTCCAGGAGAAGCCATTCCAAGATTTTGCCAGTAATGTTGCCAATGTTGACTTTAAAAATGCACCTTGTGATTACATTAAATGTTCACAGTATTGTATGACTAAAACATCGAAGGGATCCAAACAGTACTTGCCTAATTTGGGTGGCATGTATGGCATACAAATTACATCCTTCCTTGCTTTATCCTTAAAAAGCAAACACCATGAATTATGTTAAGCCATAATTTTGACAGGTGAAAACCCTGTCAAAACCCGTAACAGTAGGACAGACAAAGCTTGTTACTTACTTACAAAAGTATCAAAGGCTGTCGTACATTCTCATGGAGTATAGCAACAGCCATCTGCAAATTCTAGAGTTTCTAAATTTGCCTCTCTTAATGAAACGTTTAAAACCTCTCAAATCCAACAGCACCACCAAGCAAACCTTGCTATGTAAAAATACTACTACTACTTCTATATCTCTATGCAGTTATAACACACTGTATCTACTACGCCATCAGCATATTGGTTTATCTTTCTTTCTTTGGACAGAAGAAAGAAAAGGCTGAAGGGGAGAAAATGCAGAAGAAATGCGGTAACATATCAATGTATGTATCAATAAACAAGCTTGAACTCTGGAGCTAAGAAACCATAGAGCATAAGTTCTGTAGATGTCTGATTGACCTATGACAGAAATCAGAGGGTTGGGGTTTTTTTTTGCTTTCTTCATGACCTTTGGATGGGGGCAGGTGAGTAAATAAGACCATCAAGATCTCCATTTACTGGGGCAAGAGTTCAAGGACAGCAAACATCAACCAAACACAAGTTTCTACAATCACACCATGTCTTGGAAAAAAATATTCCTTAATTTTTGCCCATTGCCCAAAAAGATATGTAAATCTCTAGTAGAAAGTTTCAATACAAATGGAATGAGTTCAAATAATTTCATTTTCTACTTTGTCTAAAGCATTCATTCAAGAACTTACCATATCTTAAGGGCTTTGTAGTTTTTCTTGATTATTTCAAATAACAACAGTTTCATGCCAAAATCTCCATGTACTGAGATAAAAAGATCAAGGCACCTACACCAAAACCCACTGTGCACCTGAATCATAGTCTTTATTGGTCTGCTATCATATATTTGCTATTCAGACATATATACTGGTAGCAACCCACTATAATGTGAAAATCTGAGCTGACTGTAGAGATAGAGGTGCAGCTGAAAACACACAAAGAGAGCAATCATTTAATCAATTCTTATTGTAGCCAGTTTTTCCATGTTTAAATGGACACAACACCACTGTCTTCCACTAATCAAAACCAAAACACATCATACAGAAGATACAGCCAGAAAGGAAGGAAAAGGGGATGAGCATGACATACAGGTGAGAAACACATACACAAACCATAGGTAGAGCCTTTAGCCAGGATCTTCCATCTTCAGCTACAGCAAGCAAAACAGCACCCATCAACAACAGGAAGAGGCTTAATATGAGCATACAAACCACAGGGAGTTGGCTGAGTAACTGAATAATGGTTAGAGGTGAACAACTGTCTCAGAGTACTTACGCATTTTTTCCTCCATGGGAGCTGGAATATGATGATGCTGTAAGGCCTTCACATTTCAATGAAAACACACAGTTTTATCTAAGACCAGTCAAGCTGAAGCTGACCTGGCCCTTGGCATGATTCAGTCTAAAAGCACATCTGTACAAGCAGCAAAAATCCCAAAGGTGAAGACTAGCAGCAAAGCAATGATGAGAAAGTTAGGAGTGCAAGATCTTCCCTAGTACGTCTGCAGTCAGAAAGGGCCCTATTTCTAACTCACCTGCAGTGCCAGAGGACAAATGTGAATTAAACAGTAAATTTGTTGGAAAAAAAACAAACAAAACCCCCACAACAAAAATGCTGCACAGCGCATAGTTACACATTTTTTTCAGTGTTTCCCATGTTAAAACATCAGAAGAAAAAGGTATTTCTTATAACAAAAGTCTTAACTTTGTGGATGTGTGAAGTAAACTCCCATAGATAGTATTTCAAGGTAGCAGTGCTACCTTGCTTCAGATAACAACCCAAGCATCAACTCTTTGTGTCACTCCATGTTTTATGTGATCCTGCAGAGTCTCGGAAATTAAATGCTGAGGGGACAGAAAGCAGTAATCAGCAGGCCATCAATACAATTGTAGCCAGAAAGACTGTGGCAAACTCCTAGCACAAGTAACCTGAGCTTTTATGCTAAGTTTATGACTCCCATTTATGCTGCACTGCTAGACACATACGCACATTATTTTTAAAGTAACACAGAGTTAATTAAATAGAACTCTTTTGTACTTAAAGGAGGAACACAGGAAATGTCTTTCACAAGAACTGCCCAGTCACAAACGTGCTGTTCCTCTTGCACAGCAGCGTACTGTATTTGCTCAGGTCTTACACATATACTCTGCCTCCCCCTATACTTTGTCGCCCTCACTAGCCTACTGATTTATTTTCCATTCTATACCCCCGTGTCTCCTTTCTCTGTACAATGCACACCAGAAAATGTCAACTCTCTCATTCTGCCAAGCATATCCTATGTAATATTTACACATATAAACAAATGATATGTTACAGTAAAAGCTGTATCAGAGACATTGGCAAAAGGGAAAGAGAAGCATTTCAGTTAAACTAGGACAATACAGGCTGCATATTCAATTTTCTACAAAGTGACCTTAATCAAATGCTTTGGATTTTGCAGCATAACTAAACGAGCAGTTCTTAGTAAAGCCTGTAAAGGATGACATACCTAAGACATTTCGGTAATTGACAAAATATGCCATTTCTAAAATATTTATTAAGCATCTGAATGACATTGATATGGCTATAATTTCAGATTTATTAAAAACACAACACACACAGACTTGTTATACAAAAAGCAGACATACCCACAACTGTAAGAAATAACAGCTTACTACCAGTGGAAAAGCATAAAGTTTCACATGGCTTGTTTTCTCTTAGGCAAAGAAGTAACTTAATTCATCTAACCTAAATACACATCATCACCATGGCTAAATACAAGCAAACACAAATTCTGACCACACTGTTGTCTTACCAATAAATATTTGTCATCTTCCCTTCTCCCCACTCTCCTTCTAAACTAGTCACCATCTGCTTAATTTCAGCTGAGATGTCTGTATTTCACCTACTGCAAAATTAACATTGGGTATAAAGACAGCTCTTCAGAGGCAAGGCAAGCTTTACTGCAGGGTAATAGGAAAAATATCTCTACATGGTTACAATAATTTGGACTTCACCATCTATTCAGAGTAAAGCAGCAAAAAAGTTCAGTCATTTCCTGACTAGCATAGCAAGTTATAGCAAAATACACATTCTATTAATTTTTAATTGCATTGCTTGCATACTGAAAAGCCCCAAAGGGAAGCGTTTCTTTCTAAAGCATAAAGAAGGGCACTGAAAACTGCTTACCTCACTCAGCTTTGCAGGGGAGTCATTTCCATATTTCATAGCAACTCCAGAATTCATGATTAGACTTCTCAGGGCTTGATGACTTCTGCAGCTTTTAATGCTTCAAAGCTTTGTTCAACTGATTCAATACTTTCTTTTCCAAAATTTTATGTCTGACACATTTTGCTCTAGACAGCCATTTATACTCCACACTGACAGTTTAAATTAACAATGCAAAATCTACTAAAAGAGCCAAATTGATTTTGACTTCACAGACAATCCATTGCTGCAAGAGACTTGCTAATATTGTGAAGTGCTCAGATAATCCAGGGAAGGAACTGCTTGCCAGGATCCCAAGGCTGTCTTAGTCCATCTCCAAGGTGTGCTTCATCTCTGCTGTTTGTTCTGTGCTGCTCTTTTCCACAGCTCTGTTTAAGAGCATTTCCCAATGCCACTAACGTACTCAGAAAAATTTGATGAGCTTCATACGAGTTCACGGAGAAATTAAAAAGAAAGTGCTGCTACAGTCTTCAATGAGGGAGAAAGAAAAAGAGAGAAAAGCTCCTCTATTTGAGATGAACCAATGCTGCACTTCACGCTAAAGTTTTCCCTGCCAGTAAGCCTGGAGTTTAAGTGGTTTATGATCAAACACAGCTGTCTTGCTGCTGGCTAAAGGGCGCATGGAAAGGGCGGTACTAAAGGAGAGTGTAAGTGGGAGGGAGACGGCTACAGAGAGTTCATTTTGGAGTTGCAGGCATCTTTCCAGCTTTCTGCATGCTAACTACTATACACAACACTATAAAGCTAAGTAAAGGAAATGGCACCTGGATAACAATAAATTTGATTGCTATTCCCATGTGCAATTAAGGAAGGAAAGTTGGGGGATTATGGGGATGGGGGTTGTAACAATTTCAAAAGGTCACAGTAAGCCCAAAAGCACCATTAGAAAGCTGCAGATTTTACATAACACACTGACATTTTACAAAGACTTTGGGGAGATGCTACAGCAGGAAGGGGAGAAAAAAAAAACATTCACTTTCAGTATTCAAGTAATAATCTAGGAAAATCCGTAACAAACTGGCTTTGTGGACATGCTGCACCCACTGCAAGAACAGACAACCTCCTTTCCCCTTCCTTTTATCCCCTAAAACAGTGACAGCCCTGTACTTCATAATGTTGGATTATGATGTACTTTTGGATTTAGATGTAGGAAATGCCATACTCTGCAGCTGAAATTTACCTGATCATCTTAATACAATGTATTATTAAAGTGCCTAGTTAGTTAAAAAAAACAACAAAACAACTATGAGAAACAGGAATAAATACTATGCAAGCTGTGGCACAACTCTATGGGGAAAAATAACATTACAATGGGAAACAACGCTCTCCAAGACCAACATTTTGAAAATCACTTTGTGGTATTTTTTTTATTCTTGTTAATTACAGATTGACATCAGTATGCACACACAGGGATAATTCATCCAAATGACAATACAGAAAGTGCATTAAGAACAAGAACCTGTCTATTGCTCTATCATACTAAAAAGCAGTAGCACTTTTCCAGGTCCCTGTTATTCCTCCGTGCCCACCATCAGGAACTCTCCTCTGTCACAGGAGGAAAGGGGAATTACCCCATCTCTTCATAAGACTTTTTACTTTCATCCTCCATGTCCATTTTCCACCCTTTCCTTTCTGTTTTTGTGGTTTTGGTTTTTTTTTGTTTTTTCCTGTTCTCCAATTTGCTTTCTAGTAGTCTGTATTTTTGGGTTTCCCTTCCTCTTTCCATGCCCTCCTTGCATTGCCTCCATTATTCATTATTTTCCTCCTTGAGAGAATCCTCTCTGCCTGATCTTTACAATTCAGTTCTGCCGCTACATTTTTAGCGCTTCTCTGTGTGTTTTTCCCTACTCATCCGCTTTATTCCCCGCGTTTCCGTTTATCGCCCTTCACAGACCGGGAGCGGGCTGCACTGCTCTCTGCTGGCAGATGGCTGCTCTCTCAGACAGAACATATAACTGCTACGAACTGCTTCCCCTCTCCAGTGGGCAGGAAGGCGGAAGACACAGACTGCAGTATGGAACAGCATGTCCACAACAGTTTTGATCAACAGTGTTTTATACCCAGGAACATAGGTACTGTATAACGACTTACCTCATATTTCATACATGATTAAAAAAGCGGCTTCAGTTTAAGAACTTCTGCAGCTGACACAGTACATTTAAAAATATTTTACCAAGTTATGCTTTCACCAATGGGAGGGTGATAAAAGCTTTTGTATTTTGCATCATTACCCTTACCAACTTTTCTATTCCTTTGTATAATCTGTTTAGAAACTTATCTGATCTTTGTCCAATTCTGTCACATGTATCACAGGTTCACCCACACAGGGATGAGCCTCAGAATTGGTTAAGAGTAAAGTTCTATGGTTTTCCTTTTCTAAAATAAATGCCATATTAATTATGGCCTCAATATACTGCATTTCCTCTACTATATTCCTATGTTGCCAAATACTTCCCAGATGACTATAAACAGGCATTCAGAAATTAAAAGACTTTATTTGCTTTCCCCACTCACCATTCTTGTCCATTCCTGGCAGACTAGCCATCAGACAAACCACATGATACTATGGATGCATCCCAAACATAATGGTGCAGGATGCACAAGATCTGTATACCCAGATACATGCAGTCATATACCCAGATGCTTCACAGGATTTTTTTCTACCTCCTTCGTAACTTTATGTTACTCCATACAGTAACACAGTGGAAAGAGACAGATCCTGACTGAAAACAATAGCAGAATTCATAGTTTCAGATGTGCACAAAAACGTAAGCGATACATGCAGATACTTTCAGAACAAAGTTTATTTATAACTTAAAAATAATGGTAACACACACAAAAGAAGAGTTACACCAAATTCTGGTGAAAAAAATTATTTTACTTTAACCCAAGTTGACTGCCATTCCAATCTCTGCACGGAGTGTTACGGGATTACACATTTCTTAGTCAGAAAGCATCAACTCTTAACTAACCTGTAAGTACTGGCACTGCTTGTTTCAATGTCTTTGTAAACTCTGAGGGCATTTCTTTATTGTGGAGGGCTAGATAAGACTAAATGTAATCATTCTTCTAAAACAGTCTTATTTTACTAACTGAATGAAAACATTACATCACAAAATTTCCAGAAAGACCTGAACAATTGTCTCCACGCAGTTCCACCATTTTCAAATACATGTAGGGGATCTAATACAGTAGCAGGATCCAAATAATTTTGTTGAAGCTGAAGTGTATTTTCCCATTGACTTGTGCCAAAGTCAGGCTTCAAAGAAAACAAAGGAAAATCTCAGGTATGCCAATTTTGGACTGCCAGGAAAAGAACAGAGTACCCTGTGATCCAGCAAGAGAGAGGTGCCGGCTGGACACAGTCTCTTCTTTTTCTGTTTGGCAGCTGACTATTCATTCTTGCTCTCCCTGACCCAGTTCCTCACCTAGAAAAGTGATGCTCCCTTTCCCTCAATCTTACGCCTATCTCTTTTTTATCCTCTACACTTAAGGAAGGGGTTGGCATGGCATGCGGATGGGAAAAGAAATCTCTTAACCTACATTTCTTGGCCCAAGAGGACACAGTCTCAGCGGACACCTCAGTGTGTACTATGATGCAAACAAAAGGAAGTTGGGCTTCCACTCAATCTCAGTGCATTCTGATCAATTACTGCATTTTATACCTCTAAAGCACTCATGATGCATACTGCTTGTAGCTAAATGCATCTGCACTGACAGATTCTTCCCAAGGTAATTTCAGAATTATCCAGTAGCAACCATTAGGGTGGCCAGTTTGCTGACTGTGGATCTAAGGACCCTATGGCCACTCTATTCCATTTGTTTACTTCTATGAAAATGTAGTAAAAGAATCATCAATATGCATTCAGGATTCACTGAGGAGTCTACCTTTTAAGTGACTAATCATTTACTAAGATTTACTAGATCATCTGGTATAAAAGGATTCTTTTTGGACAAGATGTAATTCTCTTGCCCTCCTCACCTTTGACTTCTGAAACTGCTACGGAAAATGGAAGAAGTGAGCACTGTAGTTACTTTACAAGGTTTCTCCCTCATAGTATGTGTCGTGGTTTAAACCCTAGCCAGACAGCTTGTTCACTCACTCCCAGTGAGTGGTGCCGGGCTGACAACAATCGAGGCCCCCCCCCCCTTCCCCAGGCCTCTCCACTTCCCCACTCCCGGAGGAACAGGGAGGAGGATCGAAAGAATGCAACTCCTACGGGTTGAGACAAGAACAGTCCAGCAACCAATGTACAACACAAATCACCACTGCTACTACCAACTACAACAATGATAAGAGAAAATAACAAGGGAAGAGAATACAGTACCACCAGCCAAGAAACGAGTCCCACCTGGAAGCCCATGTCCTTCCGGGTAACTCCCAGTTACCCCCCACCCCAGGCATGACATGCTGTGGTATGGAATACCTCCTTGGCTAGCCTGGGTCAGGCGCCCCGTCTCTGCTTCCTCCCGGCTTCCCCTCCTCCCTGGCAGAGCATGAGCCTCACAAAGTCCTTGGTCAGGGTAAACATCACTTAGCAACAACCGAAAACATCGCTTTCACCAACACTGTTCCCAGGCTGGAAGTCAAAACACAGCACTGCACCAGCTACCACGAAGGAGAAACATGACTGCTACTGCTGAACCCAGGACAGTATGTCTGAGTAATTACAATACTCTATTTCTTAACAGCCACTGCAGCAGGTCTGATAATTGCCACACATGAATGTTTCTTCCTTGTTTTGACAGCTGTGGAGTGAAAAACACAACATAAAAGCAATTATCAAGTACGTATGTATCACATATTCTTCAGCATAGAGTGCACCTCTTTCTGAGGAGCAGTTTCACTCCACACACAATATGCACATTTAGCTGATCACCAGCTCCAAATGTATGAGGTAAGGCCTTCTGGGTTGGTTCCGTTTAATTAGCACTGTAATTAAAATGCAACTAATTGAAGTCCACTGAGCATTTAGTTTGTTTGCATTTGTTTCAGTATCATGTCTACAGTTAGAGCAGCACTCTGCACACTCACATACAATAAATTACACCTACAAATACTGCAAATCGACTACACACAGTTTGAATGCAACATGGTTTTGTTTTCACTCTGGCACAGAATATACTGGTGTAATTACAAGTCTAAATTTCCATGGAGAAAAGAGTAGCAAGAAGACTAAACTTGGAAGCAGAAATTCAATACAGTAGCTGGATAATGCTTCCAGAAAATTCTGTATTCAATAGCACTAATGCACTATCATTTAAAAGAGAGAGTCTGAAAAGGATGGTAAATTCTTCTTGATGCAAACTGTTCTCATTAATGCAAGTGAAGATTATATACCTAGCTTGAGAGAAAAAAAATCCAACTCATTTGAAACAATTGCAGGTAACCTTATTCTGAAGAATCAAGCACTCTCTGAAGAAAACACAAGCAAACTTCTTTCCTTCAATCACATCTAAACCAGATAACATGTCTAGAATAATGTCATTTCCAAATAGCACTTCAATCAGCTACTCTCACCTGTTCACCATTCCTCAAATACTTAATCCACTTAAAAAGTCACACCCTTGACCTGATTAGTCTCATTGGGAGTTCACATTTGACCTCTTTTTCTATCCTCCAGTATTTCATGCCATGAAGCTATTCACCAACCTGTCAAACAGCCACTTCCACTTTGTCATTTTAGTAAAACCCATACATTTTGATTCCCTCTGACCCCACCTGAGCCTTAGCATCAGGTCAGGACAGGAGAATGATCAGGGAGGCAATATGTGCTTGTTACTCACTTTAGAGACTTGTCTGTGACAACAAAAGGGGAGACAGTAGCAATTAGTATGCTCCTTTCATGTTGCAGCCACCTAATTATCATCGATGTTCATTTGTTCCTTGCTTAAAAACACAAACAAGGCCATTCTGTAAAACACAGTTCTTGCCATCATACTTCTGCTCAACTTCCCTTCATTGTCCTGCATTCCCTCAGTTCAGTTATGCATTCCCCCAGTTATTCACCACAAGGTAAATAAAGTCATTTCACTTCCAGTCCCTTCATTCTTGGTAGCTAACTTGTATTCCCTCATGTTTACCAGCTGTGAACTGAAACCCTTTCAAAAATTATCATCTGCATAAGAAAGATTTGACTTTTAATTGTCCCCTGCTAAGTCTCTCCTATTTTTCCCAATCCCTGATAGTTACATTTCCTCATTAACATTCTCTCCTTACTCCTAAATGCTCTTGGGTTTATATCTTGTGCTTCATACATTCTCATTTCTGGCTCCAGCCCCCACACCACAGGTATGATCTTGTCTCTTCAAACATTCAGCAACCCAATTCATCAGCTGCCCAATTCTTTTACTCTTGAACTCTTCCAAGATGTCTCTTTGTGGTCAGTCCCTAATTATTTTCCCTAATTACAAGATTTCTCTCCACTCTGACTTCCATTACCACTGACATATTGAACACTCAACTCCTTGACCTGGATCAGTGACCACCTAAGTGTCCACAGGGACACAAAGAAGGGGGAGGCATCCTAGCCCCTGGTAGGGGGAGAGCAGAGGGGGCAGGATCACCTCCTTTGACCTGCTGGTCATGCTCCTTTTGATGCAGCACAGGATACGGTTGGCTTTCTGGGCTGCGAGCGCACACTGAAGCTGCCTCATATTCATTTTCTCATCGACCAACACCCCCAAGTCCTTCTCCACAGGGCTGCTCTGAATCTCTTCTCTCCCCAGCCTGTAGCTGTGCCTGGGATTGCTCTAACACAGGCGTAGGACCTTGCACTTGGCATGGTTAAACTTCATAAGGTTGGCATCAGCCCACCTCACAAGTGTGTCAAGGTCCCTCTGGATGGCATCCCTTCCCTCCAGCGTATCAACCGAACCACACAGCTTGGTGTCATCGGCAAACTTGCTAAGGGCGCACTCAATCCCACTGTCCATGTCACTGACAAAGATGTTGAACAAGACCGGTCCCAACACTGACCCCTGAGGGACACCACTCGTTACCGGTCTCCAGCTGGACATTGAGCCATTGACCACAACTCTTTGCGTGCGGCCATCCAGCCAGTTCTTTATCCACTGAGTGCTCCACCTATCTAACTGATGTCTCTCCAATTTAGAGACAAAGATGTTGTGTGGGATAGTGTCAAACGCTTTGCACAAGTCCAGGTAGATGACACCAACTGCTCTACCCCTGTCCATCAGTTCTGTAGCCCCATCATAGAAGGCCACCAAATTGGTCAGGCAGGATTTCCCCTTAGTGAAGCCATGCTGGCTGTCACCAAGCACCTTGTTGTTTTTCATGTGCCGTAGCATGCCTTACATACAAATACATGCATATACACACACATAGACATAAATGTATGTATGTATAAGTATTTGAAAAATTAGATTCACTGAAATGTTCCATTTGAAACATTGTCAAGCAAATGAATTCAGGCAAATGCAAGGCAAGTGTCTGACTTATCCCTGCTTGAAGCTCTGTAGAACTTTTGGGCTGGCATGAGTATTTAAATAACAAGAGCACCAACCTCACTGAGCACTTACGGAGTTTGGCAATCTCTCATTTTGGCAGAAATTGTAACAAAAATTACTTAAACCATTATGTCACCTGAAATTACGTGTATATATATATATATATATATATATATATATATATATAATCATAGAGTAGTTAGGGATGGAAAGGACCTTAAGATCATCAAGTTCCAACCCCCTTGCCATGGGCAGGGACACCTCACACTAAACCACATCACTCAAGGCTTCATCCAACCTGGCTCTGAACACCACCAGGGATGGAGCATTCACAGCCTCCTTGGGCAATCCATTCCAGTGACTCACCACCCTAATAGGAAAGAATTTCCTCCTTATATCCAATCTAAACTGCCCCTGTTTAAGTTTTAACCAGTTACCCCTTTGTCCTGTCACTACAGTCTCTAATGAAGAGTCCCTCCCCAGCATCCCTATAGGCGCCCTTTAGATACTGGAAGGCTGCTATGAGGTCTCCACGCAGCCTTCTCTTCTCCAGGCTGAACAGCCCCAACTTCCTCAGCCTCTCTTCATACGGGAGGTGCTCCAGTCCCCTCATCATCCTCGTGGCCCTCCTCTCTGGACTTGTTCCAACAGTTCCATGTCCTTTTTATGTTGAGGACACCAGAACTGCACACAGTACTCCAAGTGAGGTCTCCTGAGAGCAGAGCAGAGGGGCAGGATCACCTCCTTTGACCTGCTGGTCACACTCCTTTTGATGCAGCCCAGGATACAGTTGGCTTTCTGGGCTTTCTGGACTGCTGGCTCATGTTCATTTTCTCATCAACCAGCCTTACTCCGCAGGGCTATACATATATATATATATATATATATGTATGTGTGTGTGTGTGTGTGTGTGTGTGTAACCTCTGGTCAGTAAAACTCCCTATTTTAGATATTTTACTATCAAGAAATTCAGGATTTACTATCAAGAAATTCACTTCTCAACTCCCTAAGTATTTAATATCCAATAAATACAAGTATTTCTTTTTTTTTCTAAAGGTCTGTGTTTTGCTTTTTGTTTATATGGGTTTTTTTCTCTCCTTAAATAGCAGACATAAAATCCAAGCTCCTTATTCTAAAACCCCATCTGGTCCATAAAATGCTTTTTTGTTTTTGCCGTTCTAAGTGCTCTGTCATGTACCTTTCAACGCTTTTTTCCTATACACCTTCCTACATTTAAGCTTCTCACCATAATCTTCAAGGCTGCCTTACAGCTTTCATATCTGTCAGTTTCGTTTTACCTTGGGAAGGACAGCAAACAACCCTGCTTCCACATTTACGGTATCTCTGACTTTCTTGTATCTTCTATCTGATTCGTGAAACATGATTACAAAGCTAAAATCATCTTTATTTTCAGGCCTCACCTGGATAGTCCCTTACTTCATTAAGTTTAGAAATTACTTGCTAAATATTTCTAGTGTTTACTGTTATAGAAGGGTCTACCAACCAACTAAACCAAAGCAAATAAACAAACTTCTCTTTAAAAAAAATTTGAAGTCTTGTTTGCTCTGTCTTCAGAATTTAGAATTCTGACAAAAAATCCTTTCAGCATTATGAACAAATACCTGGCACCTCTGTAGGTGCTACAGAAACATGTTTCCCTCCTTTTCTATAATGCATACCAGACAGTCAATATCCATGTAAATATTAGATTCAACCAAAAATATGCATCTAAAATGTCTTTAAAAATTCATAGGGTAGAAAGATAATGTCTTTTTCTCCAGTCAATTCCCTGAAATTATAGCCTCAAGTAGGTAAAGTAAAACAAAACTTAGTGTAGGAAACTAAAGACGGTTATTTAGCTTAAAGGCACAAATGTAACTTGGGAACATCACTGAGGTTCTTATTTTATTATGAACTCTTCACAAACAGACACTGTCCTTCCTGAAACTCAAAAGTTTACTTTCATTGCTTCCTACCATGATGAAGAGTAGGGTTTAACATACACATCAACATAGCTATTATCATAATCTATCTGCCAATTGAGAAGGATAATGTGATTTTCTAGCCCAAAAATGAAGCAGTCATGCTGAAACAGTTCTTCACAAAAAGTAGAAATAGTAAGTGCAAGAGAATGCCTCTGCATAAGTACTCAACTCCCATCTTCTCTGCACTGGCACCAAAATACTTTCCCAAAGCAGCTGTGCTGACAAATATATATTCATTTAAAAAATCAAAAAAAAGCAAAACCAAGCAGAGCCCTCATACACAATACACAAACAAACAGAACCAAACATGAAGAGAAGCAGGGAGTTTGAACAGTTTCACCATTCTGCACTGCCTCAGGTCAATGTCCCTGACCTGATAGTGACAGAGAAAAGACCTCAGAGAGCAGGAGCATGTTGGTGACTTTACCCATGGCACTGAGAGGCTTCTGTGGAAAACCTGCCGTGTCTCGCCTGGTTGGCAGGATAGTGGTTGATTACTCCATTATAACTGAACTAGCACTGAACTGTAAAAACACATTAGAGTCCGTTTTCAACTCTGCAATGCGGTTAAGATTTTCATTCTGTTATCAAATTCCTTTGTATCATGTAACCAAAACATAAGGGGTTAGTAAGTTTGTGGAAGGGGAGTGGGAATAAGTCTTCTCACCTTTTTAATAAATGAGGATTCACAGAAGCTCAGGCAGAGCACAGGCAGGAAAGCTGTTAATACAAAAGACCCTGTTAGAAAGCTACATGGTAATTGCTCTGGCAAACCAGAATCCAGGAGGTTAATGTTGCTTCAACAGACTATTCTTGGGCCTCAGGCTCACCTTACCACTTTGCCAAGCAAAGTTATAATATAAATATTATATTCTGTATAGCTGTGTGCAGTGGTGCTGGCCTAACATACCAGATGAACTGCTCTTCAGGAAACTGGAAAAACACAAAATTTGAAAAAGTGAAAAGATCTGAACACCTGCACTGGAGATACGGTTTCCTCAACTACAGCAAACAAAACAGGACGCACAAAGACAGTTTCTAGCAAATAGGGGGAGTAGGGAAAGATATAAAGACCTTGCAACTAAGTTCAGTTAGTTTTGAAACTTCTTCCATAGGCCTTCAAAACATCTACTTAAACACACTTCTTAAGGGGCCCTTTTCTGTTGCACCCAGTTGCCACATGGCAGTTCCCATCATGCAATTACAACTACTAAGCTGGGTCAAAACCCATCATTCTGTTACATTTCACCTTTGTTACATGCTTGTAAGAGATATTGTTCAACTGTCACATAAAAGATCCAGTTAAAAGCCTCAGTCAAAAGGATCTATTAAAAGGCTGCCTCAGCAAATTTGCCCATCATGTTGTACTCTGTAACATGTTGTATTCTGTAATAGAATAACAAAACAAACAAATCCCCTCAGCATGTATGCTACTGAAGTGAATTTCCAATAAAGCTTACAGATCTGCCTTTTGCTCACCTCTACGTCTGTTAACAATCCAGTAAGTTCAAAAGACAGAAAAAACGCATTTCATATAAAGTAGATGACTCCTGGCAGACCTAATCCATCATGTCCATTTTAATTTACAAGAGAAGAGTAACTGAGCACTGTTAGAGGGCTACAGAAGCCAGGACTGTAAAAATACAATTCATAGACTTAATACATCTGATACCTGTTTCAGACAAAAACTCCATTACAGTGCTGGCTTGAAATCAAAGTCAAACAGCAAACAGCTTCCCATTTAACATAAAAAACATCTGTCAGACAAAACTGCCTTTCTGCCTGCTTTCTGGTAAGCCAAGCCTCCTAAATCTATATTCAATAATCAGTTCTTGCTTTAAGAAACTCTTGGATTCTAGTTTTTGACTGTCAGAATGGAAATGACGCCTACTTTGGAAGCAAAGGCACAAAAGGCCAGGTTATCTTGGGCACAAATCCTTTATAAATAGTAAGTGCTACTGTTCACACTACTAGAATGTTCAGCTTTAGGCCTTTCTACCTACTAGGGTTCCAGCTGAAGAAATCATTGGGCTACATTTTTACATTTTACATTTTGCATTCTTATTGAAAAAACTTCAGTAGCTTTTACTGGCATGAAAAACAAATTGTAATAAAAGTTGCATGTAGGACATGGAAAAGAAATGGCTGCAAGGGGAGGAAAGTAAGAGACATGGCTCCTGCAGTTTAATTCTGACAGTATGCTGAATACAGAACAGATTTTCCAACAAATTAACTTGGGAAAAATCAATTCGTGCACAAGTAACTGAATCCTGACATATCCTATAAAGTGCTATAGCACTGAATAAATTCCTTGAAACACACAGATTCTAAGCATTCCTTGTCCACACCAGCCTCATGCAGAGAAACTAGAAAGCCATTACTCTCTCTGATCCAAAAAGATGTGTTTGCAGAGCATTGGGTACCTGATACTTTGGGGCCAAATTTCCCTGTTTAATAAGAAAAGGGGTGGGGAAGCTGAAGGAATAGAGCTTCCCAAACCAAGGAACAAAGAAGCTTAATTTAAAAACAGATTTGGAGAGAGGAGGGAGAAGAAAAAGGGGCAGAGTTTGCCAGAAAAGGAAATACTAATATTATTGAGTTATAAAACTATTTAAAAATTACACAATAAATGAGGCACTTTACAACAGGTTTTCATTAGTAGGGATACCAAACAAAAGTAGCCTACAAACTAACCATGGAATCACCTTTCACAGTGTAGTTCTGTCATCAATCTTCCTCAATAATTTTCTTGAAAGACAGTTTCCCAAAAGAAGTACCTGTGTAATTTCGATAAAACTCATCTCATTTACAGCTGATGGCTGTAAACTAAACAACAGAGCAAATGGTTCATATTTAGGATAGCTGTAAGAGTATACCTAGACTGACGCAAATCTCTATGAGGCCTTTTTTTCCCCACCCCCTAGAAGAATATTTTTGCTTTCTTTGGTAAACAGACACACCTTCCTGTTTTTAACAAGTTAACTTTAAAATCTACACTTGCTAGCTAGTTAAAATGAGCCAAAAATGTAGCTTAAAAAACTACAGTGTACATAACAAGATTTACAGCTTCTTGGGAGGGTAACTGGCATACGGTTTTTAAGCAGTACAGTTTTTACTCTGTAAACATGCTAATGTTACAGTGACTTGTGCCATATAAAAGCAAGGTACGAAGTAACAGAAAATTGTCTGTCAAATGGTCTGAAGTGATAGAGAAAGGGCCAGGCAAAGAGATTAAATTCAGCAATTTGAATTTCATCACAGAATGTCATATGTGACTATATGTCAAATACCAAGCATCTCTATAGTACTCTTTTGCTAAAGTGCTAAGTGCACTTAAGGCATTGCAAAAAATCATTATATGCTCCATAACATGATGGCAGCACTGAATTTACATGCAAATCACATAGTTTAGATCTGCATGTATCTCAGAGCACACAAATGGTTATTGTGACTCAGGATAAAACAGCCTATTAATGCTGTTTCAAGCAATTATCCAGAACCAACTGCACTGCAGTCACAATCTGACATATATGTAAACAAAATTATAATATTGTGTGCTCTTTTGTACCCAAAATATATATACATAGTCAACAACAGCAAGTTAGGTTTGCCTGAATATAGAGCAGATTATCTAGGAGGGAAAGAAAAAGCCGTATGTCCCTGAAAACAATGGTTCTGTCTGTCATAACTTGCAGCTCAATGCTCTGAAGGAGTGAAAAATTAGCAATGCAAGCATTCACCAGATCTGATTAATAGAGAAGTATCACAGTAAGAATATCTATTTTTGCAGAACATGACACTTCCTAAAACAAAGACAGTAAGTTCCCACCTGCTAGAGATCATGATGAAAACTAGTTCTAGTACAAGGACATACTGCTTTGCTATGGATATGTCCAGTATGGCTTTGTACTTTATAAACTTTTGGGTTGTGTACCCACCAGAGATTATACCTGCATTTGGCACAGAGAGTCCACAGTCAGAACTAAATTTGATTTGGTCACCTTAATCCTTCTGTACAGAAAGCATACCCTGTCACACAGATGCATAACTAAAATGATCCATTCCCAAGCTCAAGAAGCTTTTTAGCACCTTCAAATGAGGTAAATACATATGCAAATTAGGCAGGAATAGCTGATGAAAAGCAGCCTAGTTCAGAGAATATGCATTGAGAATCTTGTAGCATTAGCTTTCTACTTTGTTCTTGATGGAGACATTGCAAAACCAGCCCTGGTTAAGGTGAGAAGTGCAGATTTGGCAGGTGGAGCAATCTGTTCCAATGTTCTCCTAACTAGAGCATTGACAGCCCTGCACAAAATAAAGCAGGATTATGCCTGTATGGTTTCTGGCCAGAACCACAAGATGCTGCAGGAAGCAATGCTGGCAACTCTGTAAATACACCCTTCTCTCTCACATAGTAAGAAAACCACGCCTGTGGCACTTACATGGCTGCTTTGAGGAGGAAGTAAAACAGAGGCTTCTAAAAGCAAGTGATCATGAAGAAATCCTACCATGCTCTATTCTCAAAAACACATCTGTATTCTTCCCCTCTTGAAGTCAACCATATCCTCATCAAATCTTTCTAAATGTTTTCAACCAAAATAGCCCTAGCAGGGAAGGTGCAATCAAAGAACTGCCAATACAGCTCAAGTATATTTGGAAGGAAAAAATCAAGAGATTAAAGGATGCTGGATCATGATTAAAGGATCATATCAGTCCAGGGACTCAATAGCTAAAAAAACCCATATGTATCAACATACTTGGGGTCACTCACATTTAAAAAAATGTAAGATCTTCGTGCAGAGACTTTCTCAGCCCACCAGAGTTATTTACAGCAGAAAGAATGGAAGTAGGAGATCATATTATACTGGCAAATGAAACAATACCAATACTTATCTAAACTTATCTTATTCCATACTTACCTAAACTTATCTACCTGCGATAAATACATTCATCTTAACACTGAACTAAGGCACACATTCTAAATTAAAAAAAAAAAAAGTTAACCTAGTCTATTTTAATCACTTGCAAAGAGAATATGAAAAGGGAAATAAACATACCCAACTCTTACTGCTTCACCTGATTAAACATAACAGTAATTCTTATGTGAAATATGCCCACCATATCAAGAGGATGTTTCATGTGATCTTTTCAGAGAACAGCAATACTTCAGCTCCTACAACAGCATGCTATTACTGATATATAGCGTACTGATAGCACCACAGGGAATGCATTAGTATCACATGGCTGCCTGGGAAGTGAACAGATGTGAACACAATTAGCTATTTCACTAGTTACATGACTATCCTTGTCCAACTTTGAAAATCCAAGTAAAAATAAAAAACAGCTCTCAAACTTCCACATGCACAAAGAAATCCTTTTCTATCCATGAAGGATATTAGAATTATTTACATCCCAATGCAATACACACTGAGTTCATAAATGATTACATCTGGAACACATACAAGGGTTCTCACCAGGGATATGTGCTGCAGTATTTAACCTACCAGCAGAAATAGGTACATTATCTAGTCAGTGGTGACGGGTCATATTAAAGGTTAATATGTTAGTCATAAATACTGGTATCAAAGTAAAGCTATCTAAAAATGTGAGTCTGAAAAATACTGAAAGATTTACACACTGGTATTCAGGTAAAACAAAAGCTGAACCTCAACATATGTTAATAAACTAAACCAGCAAAATAATGTGAAGCGAACACATAAAAACATGCAAAGAGTATAAAGGGTTAAATTTCAAACAGCACTTTCTAAAATATACATTCTTTCTGTGAATGAACAAAATCTTCAGAGGAGATATTATGTTTTTATAAAGCTTTATAGAGCTGTATGCTCACAGGATTTCACAAATGCATTAAAAATTTCACTTTATAAAAACAAGCAAAATTATAATGGCCTGACATTCATTTAGATTTTGCAAATCTCTGCAGAACTTAAATGCTGCTGGCAGCATAAAGACCTTCTGTGTGGACTGAGGAGTATAATCTCTGCTATAGAAGTACATAATCACCACAGAGATGTCTTTAGCCTGACTGCACAGTATAAAATCAAAAGACTGTCAGAAAGAAAAAAAAGAAATTAAGTAACAAGAATTGACACTCCAAAAAGGGAAAGCAGTTCAAGGAGCTGAGAGAAAAACAATCATACGATTTCCAAGCAAAACAACTGATTTATGTTCACCCATACAACAATTACTTTGTTAGACCTGTAAGTTTAAAGCCTAAACATTTATCAAAACTGCTTACAAGAGTGTGTACATATGGCCTGTTCAGATGCGTTTGGGAGAAGCTGCCAGGAACTGTGCATTTGAGAGAAGAATGACACCGAGAGGCCCTGCTCTGCTTTTTTATAAGTGTTCTGAAGAAGATAAATCTCTCTGGTTAACTTTAGGAGAATTGAGAATTCCAGAGAGAAATGTCCACACAGAGTCTGTTTCTTAATTATTTGTCCTTCTATTATACAGCTTTACAAAAAGAAACAACTAGCAAAGGGAAGAAATGCAGTTACTAAGTACTCATCTGGGTTGGTTTTGGTGGGGTGTTTTTGTTTGTTTTGTTTGGGGTTTTTTTTGAGGTAATACTGGTTACAGTAATACTTTGGTATACTTTGTACAGTAGTACTTTGTATATGAGGCATCTTTCATAACATTAAGTATAGAAGGAATTTAGAGATGGGAATAAACTTACAGAAAAATGTAAGACCCAGAGACCTTTATTTCATATCAGCCTTCAGCATTTTTATTTTTAAGATTTCTACACATCACAGGACTGCAGTAGCCTTCACACTGTGCATTCTAGAAACACTGCACACCTGTGTCTTTATATTTGCAAATGTGCAAGAAGTTACCAAAGCCCATGATTTCTGAACCATCATCAGCCAGGAGCATAGACAGAGGACATACAAAGTGCATACCCACTTTGAAACCTGAATGAACTCCAGATCCAAATAGGACACAGCAACTAACATTTTCTAATCCAGGAAAAAAGTATGCAAGTCATTCTTTTTGCCAGCTATATTTCTCTTAAGCAGCTCTACTTAAAACGTCTGTCAAAGTGCATTGTACATCCTTTAAACTAATCAGGTGTGCAACAGCTCATGTCTTTTCAAAACGCTAATATTTAAGCAAGTCAACCAATGCTACAGAACACATGTAACTGAACAAACATTGATTCACCCATTATCCTCCTTAGACCTAGACTTGCATCTTTTTAGCGGATTATTGTGAGAGCAGTTTTCAGTGTGAGGAAGTACTCCAACTGTTAATAGAGATATTAGGTTAGATGGATATGATTGTTCTTTTACAAATCCACACGTTGCCTCTTGGTCACTTAAGTTTGCTCACATTTCCAGAAAACTGCTGGAAAGTATAATTAAAGCTGCTAACTGACCTATAATTTCCCAGGCCCTCCATTTTAACCTCTCTACAATATATGTGTGCCTGCCCGTTTTTCTGCTCTTTCCAGTTTCCATATGGTTCTGTCCATTTTTGAAGATCAAAGAGTTTATGATTAATCACACTTCATCCCTTACTATCATTCTTAGGAAAAATGAGGACACAATTCCTTTAAGGGACTGTCAACTTGCTTGAACTTTTTTCTCCCTTAGATAAGTTTTAGTATCTACATATTTCTACTCTGAATATGGAAATTTTAGGTCATATATCAGCCCATATTCAGGAACTTAAATAAAACTTAGAAGGCCTTCGAAAACACTTCCAGAATATTTTTCATCATTTTCTTTTCAAGTAATGCAAGAATTTAAAGCAGTTAAAAAATTGATTTTCCTCTGTTGCCAGACACCACCTCCATTAGACATTAAGTGTTAAACTGGATGTTGGACTAGATGGCCACCTGAGGTTGTCTTACAGCCTGAATTATCCTGTAATACCATGAACTACAAGACTGTTTCAAAGTCAAGCATGCAAATAAAGTCATTTTAAAAATTAGAAACTTTTAATTTTCATGTTAACATCTTTTACTTCTCCACTTAAACTCCTGTAAAGCATAAATCAGAAACATGCTACAAAATAGGTGGTCTTTTATAACACATCTGGCTTAAAATTAAAATATAAGCTTGACAGCAATACAGTGGAATGCACAATAGTTACAGATTTTTTACAGGGGAGAATAGTTGTTGCCTGTAGAAATAAAAAAGCAAAGTGCTAGTTCACCAAGGGTTTAAAAAAATTATCAAATAATTAAGTAATGAAATAACATATGAAGAATTTTTCTGCACAACACTTCTGAGCAATGTGACACCATACTTAAAAAACATTAATTGATAAGAGGTTTTCAGGCACAAATCTTAGAATCATGGAATCATTTAGGTTGCCAAAGGCCTTTAAGATCACTGAGTCCAATCACTACACTAGCACTGCCAAGACCACCACTAAACCATGTCCGTAAGCGCCACATAAAAAACATCTTCTGTTAAATTGTATAAATTAAGAACTTCAATTTAGCACCTCATGATTCCTACCCTTTTCAATGAAACTCAATTATACAAGCTTTGGAAATACTATACACCTACCAACTGCTAAAATCACATGAGTTTTCTGGTAAACGAAAGGCGGCAGCAGCAGCAGAGTAGCATTGTTTCCATGAAGGCTCAAAGGCTCTAAGCCTGAACTTGATATGCTGCTTTCAGAAAACAAACAAAAAACCACAAACCAAAACACACTGAAAAAAACCCCACAAACAATAAAAATCTTCTACAAAAACTTAAAAACAGAAGCAAAATGCACTTACAGTGTTGACAAGTTCTAAGTAGCTTCCTCCAACGGAGCTGCTAAAACTTGAGGCCTGATTTAGAAGTCTTTGCAGGGAAGCCTGTCGGGTCTCATTGCTTCCACCATATTCCAACACCTTTTGTAGTGTAGAATTACTCTGGAGGTCTGGACTCTGAAGGTCTCTTGCTCCTGAATCATACTACCAGCTTTCTCTGGCTCCTGATAAGGCACCTAAAATGCAGAAATGGAAAAAACATTGTACTACGGACTGTGTTAGGAAAATCACAGAATAATAGAGCAGCTCAAATATAAAGTAATCTATAAGGATCAGAGTCCAACTCCTTGCTCCTAGCAGGACTACCTAACACTAAACCATATGGCTAAGAGCATTGTCCAGACACTCCTTGAACTCTGGCTGGCTTGGTGCTCTAACCACTTCCCCAGGGAGCCTGCTCCACTGAGTGACCACCCTCTCTGTGAAGAACCTTTTCCTAGGTTCTTCTGAACTTCCCGACGCAGCTTCATTCCATTTCCCCATGTCCTGTCACTGTTCACCAGATAGAGGAGATTACCGGGGTGAGCAGCTTGAGAGAGGACGCCTGCAACACCGGAGCGGAGCGGGGTGAGATCAGCGTCCAGGAGCCTCACCTCAGAGCGACAAGAGCCACTGAGGAGGGAGCCTCAAGTCCTCGACAGGACTTGCCCAGGAGCCGGCAGCTCAGCTCACGCGAGGAGCTGACTCACAGGGGGCAGAGTCAGGAGGAGCGGCACCAGCTGTGAGTGGTTAAAAACCTGCCCAGGGAGCGCGAGCGACCAGGAATGCGGCGAACAGAGCGGGTCAAAGGCAGTTCACGCGGGGTGACCGCCTGATCAAGAGGACTCTCCTGGAGTGCAGGAGGAGGAAGGACTGCTTGCTTGTGCGGACAGATGTAGACAGACAGATCGACCACATAGATCATGGTCACAAGAAGATCAAAAGCCGCAGTGAGGAATAATGTGGGTACCCAGACTGAGCCTTCCTGCAGACATGCAACCGTGCAGGTCTCTGGCTGCAGTAAATGCCTGAGCCTGGCACTTGTACTGGAGAGAGACAGTGACACCGCTTGTGTGCGGTGTGAGCGAATAAATGATCTGCTCAGGCAGGTGGCTGAACTGAGGGAGGAGGCAGGAAGGTTGAGAGCTATCAGAGAGTGTGAAAGTGAAATAGATTGGTGGAGCCACACCCTAAGGCAAGGGCAGAGGGATGTGGTTGAGCAAGTGATGGGTTGCCTTCCCTCCTACCATCAGATAGAAGGAGTGAACTTAAGGGACAAGGAGGTATGGAGGGAGGTCCCTCCTTGGAGAGGAAAGCGAAAACCCTCGCAATCCCTTTCTCCCTCCCAGTTGCCCTAGAATAACAGGTACCAGGTCTTGGAACTACAGGGCCAGGTAAATGGAGATGGAGGGGTAGATCTATCTAGTGAGTCACCTAGGGCTTGTCACTCACCCCCATGCCTTAGAACTTCCTCAACCAAGAAGAAAAGAAGAGTAATTGTGGTGGGTGACTCCCTTCTGAGGGGAACAGAAGGGCCCATTTGCAGACCAGATCCATCCCACAGGGAAGTCTGTTGCCTACCTGGGGCTCAGATTAGAGATGTTAAAAGGAAACTCTGATCTGGTGCAGCCCTCTGACTACTATCCGCTGCTGGTTTTTCAGGTTGGCAGTGATGAAATTATTACAAGGAGGGCAAGGGCAATGAAGAGAGACTTCAGGGCCCTGGGACGGCTGGTTAGAGGGTCTGGAGCGCAAGTGGTGTTTGCCTCCATACCTGTTACAAGCAAGGGTGAAGAGATAAATAGGAAGAGTCTGCAGATTAATCTATGGCTACATGACTGGTGCCAAAGGCAGGGTTTTGGGTTTTTCAATCATGGGCTGCTATATGAGACACCTGGTTTGCTGGTGGCAGGTGGGATACACCAGTCCCAGAGGGGGAAAAGGTATTTGGGGCAGGAGTTAGCAGGGCTCATTGACAGGGCTTTAAACTAGATATGAAGGGGGAAGGGGAGAAGGGCCTGTTGGGGACAAGCCAAAGAGAAACATGCTGGGGCTTGAGAGATGGCGGACTAGGGAGGACTCTCAATCTATTGTTTCATTTAAGGGAAAGGATAGTTGTTTAGACCCTGTCCCACATGGGAAAAAGGGTACCAGGGCAAGAGTTAGCAGAGCTCACTCACAGAGCTCTAGGTTAGATTCAAAGTGCGAGGGGGTTGTAGCTGGGTTTGAACTAGTGGGGCATTGTTCTAGTATTAATGAAGACCAGAAGGCCTCCCGCCTCCCAAGGGTGCCACTAGCGTGCTCTGCTCGCTCCCTGAAATGCCTGTACACCAATGCACGCAGCATGGGGAATAAACAGGAGGAGTTAGAAGTCTGTGTGTGGTCTAAAGGTTATGATCTGGTGGCAATTACAGAGACATGGTGGGACAGCTCACATGACTGGAATGTGGTCATGGATGGCTATGTCCTTTCTAGGAAAGATAGGTCAGCAAAGCGAGGTGGTGGAGCTGCTCTTTACGTGAGAAAGAGACTAGAATGTATTGAGTTCTGTCCAGGGGCAGATGAGGAGCAAGTGGAAAGTCTGTGGGTACGAATTAAGGGACAGGCTGGTACGGGTGATACAGTTGTGGGGGTCTGTTATAGACCTCCTGATCAGGACGAAGCAGTTGATGAGGCTTTCTACAGGCAACTGAAAGCAGCCTCATGACTACATGCCTTGGTCCTCATGGGGGATTTTAACTACCCCAGTATTTGCTGGAAGACTTATACAGCCAATCATTCACAGTCTAGGAGGTTCCTCCAGTGCCTTGATGATAACTTCTTAATGCAGATGGTGGACAAACCAACTAGGAGAGGAGCGCTGCTGGATCTAGTACTCACCAACAAGGAGGGTCTGGTTGAAGCGGCGATGGTCAATGGCAGCCTTGGCTGCAGTGACCATGAGATGGTGGAGTTTAGGATCCTGTGTGGGAGGAATAGAATACCTAGCAAGGCCACATTTCTGGATTTCCGAAGGGCCAACTTTGGCCTCTTCAATCAGTTGCTAAGGGAAGTCTCATGGGAAAGAGTACTAGGTGGTAAAAGGGCTCAAGATAGTTGGTCAGCATTCAAAGACCACTTCTTCCAAGCTCAGGATCAGAGTATCCCAATGGGTAGGAAGTCAAGTAGGGGAGCCAGGAGACCAGCATGGTTAAACAAGGAACTGCTGGGCAAACTCATGCAGAAAAAGAGAATCTATGGATTATGGAAGGAGGGGCTGGCCACTTGGGAGGAATATAGGACAGTTGTTAGAGAATGTAGGGAGGCAATTAGGACAGCTAAGGCCTCCTTGGAACTTAATCTTGCAAGTCAAGGACAATAGAAAGGGCTTCTTCAAATACATAAAACTAACACAAGAGGCAATATAGGCCCACTGCTGAACGAGGTGGGTGCCCTGGAGACAGACGGTATAAAGAAGGCAGAGATGCTGAATGCCTTCTTTGCTTCTGTCTTTACTCCTGCAGACTCTCCCTGGGGGACCCAGATTCCTATAGCCCCAGAAGGAGTCAGGATAAAGGAGGAGTTTGCTTTGGTGGATGAGGATTGGGTTAGGGATCAGTTAAGCAATCTGGACATCTATAAAACAATGGGTCCGGATGGAATACACCCACGGGTGCTGAGGGAGCTGGCGGAGGTCATTGCTGGGCCACTCTCCATCATCTTTGGTAAGTCGTGGGAAACAGGAGAGGTGCCTCAGGATTGGAGGATGGCAAATGTCACGCCAGTCTATAAGAAGGGAAAGAAGGAGGACCCGGGTAATTATAGACCGGTCAGCCTTACCTCCATCCCTGGAAAGGTGATGGAACAACTTATTCTTGACACCATCTCTAGACATATCAAGGATGAGGGGGTCATTAAGAGCAGCCAACATGGTTTTAACAAGGGGAAGTCATGTTTGACCAACCTTATAGCCTTCTATGAGCAAGTAACTAGGTGGATGGATGATGGTAGAGTGGTAGATGTGTTTTTTCTTGATTTCAGTAAGGCATTTGATACTGTCTCCCACAGCATCCTCATAGATAAGCTAAGAAAGTGTGGGCTTGATGATCAGGTAGTGAGGTGGATCAAGAACTGGTTGGAAGGAAGAAGACAGAGAGTTGTGTTTAATGGGGCAGAATCTAGCTGGAGGTCTGTCACTAGTGGAGTGCCTCAGGGGTCGGTGCTGGGACCAGGGCTGTTTCATATTTTCATCAACGACCTGGATGAGGGAACTGAATGTACCCTCAGCAGGTTCGCTGGTGATACTAAACTGGGAGGAGTGGCTGACACACCAGAGGGCTGTGTTGCCATTCAGCGAGACCTGGACAGGCTGGAGAGTTGGGCGGGGAGAAACTTGATGAAATTCAACAAGGGCAAGTGTAGAGTCTTGCATCCGGGGAAGAACAACCCCATGTACCAGTACAGGTTGGGGGCTGACCTGCTGGACAGTAGTGAAGGGGAAAGGGACCTGGGGGTCCTGGTGGACAGGAGGATGACCATGAGCCAGCAATGTGCCCTTGTGGCCAAGAAGGCCAATGGCATCCTAGGGTGCATTAGAAAGGGTGTGGTTAGTAGGTCAAGAGAGGTTCTCCTCCCCCTCTACTCTGCCTTGGTGAGGCTGCATCTGGAATATTGTGTCTAGCTCTGGGCCCCTCAGTTCAAGAAGGACAGGGAATTGCTTGAAAGAGTCCAGCGCAGAGCCACAAAGATCATTAAGGGAGTGGAACATCTCGCTTATGAGGAGAGGCTGAGGGAGCTGGGTCTCTTTAGCTTGGAGGAGACTGAGGGGTGACCTCATCAATGTTTACAAATATGTAAAGAGTGAGTGTCAGGGTGATGGAGCTAGGGTTTTTTCAGTGATGTCCAGTGACAGGACAAGGGGCAATGGGTGTAAACTGGAGCATAGGAGGTTCCATGTGAACATCAGGACAAATTTCTTTACTGTGAGAATGACAGAGCACTGAAACAGGTTGCCCAGGGGGGTTGTGGAGTCTCCTACATTGGAGATATTCAAGGCCTGCCTGGACAAGTTACTGTGTGATGTACTCTAGGTTACCCTGCTCTTGCAGGGGGGTTGGACTAGATAATCTTTTGAGGTCCCTTCCAACCCTTAGGATTCTGTGATTCTGTGATCAGCACTTTTCCCTTCACTGTCCTCTGTGAGGAATCTGTAGACTGCCATGAGGTCAACCTCAACCTTCTCCAGGTTGAACAAACCAAGTGGCCTCAGCCGCTCCTCCTAATTCTTGCCCGTGAGGCCTTTCATCATCTTGGTCAGTCTCCTTTGGACACACATACTTTAATGTCCTCCTTCTGTTGAGGCACCCAAAACTGCACATGGGAGTAGAGGCAGGGTCACACAAGTGCAGTGCAGAGTGGGAGAACTACCTCCCTCAATGGGCTGGCTATGCTGTGCTTGATGCACTCTGGGACACAATTGGCCCTTATGGCTGCCAGGGCACACAGCTAACACATGAATATGCCTGCTTGTCCTTCCAGAAAGAAAAAAAAAAAAGCAATCAGTTCCACCTCCATTGCTCCCTATCTTGTACATGCTGACAATGCCAGAAAAATAAAACAAAAACCACACAGAAATACAAACATTTTCAATGCACAGATCATTTACTTAATTACAAGGTCCAGAAGGAAAAATAAAAGAATTCATCCATTATTTAGTATAGAGTAAAAAGGAGTGTAATTCAAAATAGCTAAGGACCACTGAATGAGGTCAGTTACTATGTCAGACTGAAAAGCAGCACTGATCAAAGAACAAAAAAAGAAAACCATAATTCACCTCTTTTTGCTTACTGAATATCAACAAAATAATCATTAAGCTGTATAGTTAATCACTTTTTATCTTAGCAGTGCCTTTTTTATTACTGGTTGTTCCAGTTCAAGTTTCAACAACACATCAATCACAAGGTGTATCATTACAAATCAATACAAGAATATGATTATGTAGCTAGTAACAACAATAAATACTTCAGGGAAATTTTCTGTATCATGAAGCTGCAGGGTTGCTATTTCTCCATATACAGCCCTTCCAGTTCCCCTACTGCCAGATACAGGCTTAATCCCTAAAGCATATTTAACAGAGTTTTTTTATTTTATCAGTACCCATTTCATCCTTAGGTGCTTCTACTTCACATACAACTGTCCCACTCTTTCAACATCTTGTTATATTCTGGGCTCAACAATTTCCTATGGCAAAACATTCCATGATAGACATTAGATTATTTAAAAACCCTGGGAAGTGCTGTAAAATTTCATATGAAGCATAATGAAGATTAAAAACTACTAAGTGACTTGTCCAAGCACACATTCTAAGTTAACAGAAAAGTCAGAAGAAAATCCAGAGTTACAGACTAGAGCACAAAACTCAGTCCACCATGCACTCACCAAACCTAAAGTAATGGTCTTTAATGCCATCCTATTAGCTTGAAAGCTTTTTATGAGCTAGTTCCCTCTCTGAAATATTAATTAGCATTTTAAGTGAGTGTTTACTAATCAGTTATTATTACTTAGTACAATGTCAGGGATAAACAATAAATTATATGATGAACTGCTAGGAGAATGCTTCTCCATTGCCAAGTTGAAGCTGCAAAAGTGCAAACAGAAAATCAGTCAAAAGGCAAGCAACAGAGCAACTACGATACGGCTTTTGGTCAATACCCTACATGTTCTTGTAAAGCAGTTATCCTAACAACACAGTTACAGGCTGGGTGGAGAAGAGATTCAGCACAGCCCTGCAGAGAAGGACCTGGGGATGTTGGCTGATGAGAAACTGAACATGACTGGGCTTCAGTGTACCCTCACAGTCCAGAAACAGTGTGCTGGGCCACATCAAAAGGAGCGTGACCAGCAGGTCAAAGGAGGTGATCCTGCCCCTGTACTCTGCTCTGGTGAGACCCCACTTGGAGTACTGAGCGCACTTCTTGTGGTCCTCAATATAAGACCGACATGGAGCCACTGGGGCAAGTCCAGAGGAGGTCATGAGGGTGATAAGGGGGCTGGAGCATCTCCCATATGAAAACAGGCTGAGAAAGTTGGGGCTTTTCAACCTGGAGAAGAGAAGCTGCATGGAGACCTCATAGCAGCCTTCCAGTATCTGAAAGGGACCTACAAGAATGCCAGAGAGGGACTCTTCATCAGGGACTGTAGCGACAGGACAAGAGGTAATGGGTTCAGACTATGGGTTCACAACAGCTAAGGACCACTGAATGAGGTCAGTTACTATGTCAGACTGAAAAGCAGCACTGATCAAAGAACAAAAAAGGAGAACCATAATTCACCTCTTTTTGCTTACTGAATATCAACAAAATAAATTAATCATTAGGTTGTATAGTTAATCACTTTTTATCTTAGCAGTGAACTTCAGACAGAAGTTCAGGTTAGTTATAAGGAAGAAGTTCTTTACTGTGAGGGTGTGAGGCAGTGGAACAGGTTGACAAAAGAAGTGGTAAACGGTCCATGCCTGGCAGTGTTCAGTGTCAGGTTGGACATTACCTTGGGCAACATCGTCTAGTGTAAGGCATCCCTGCCCATGGAAGGGGGTTGGAACTAGATGATCCTAAGGTCCTTTCCAACCCTAACCAATCTATGATTCTATGACAAACTGATTTAGGAAAGTTGGAGGCAGTTTTGCTGCCTTACTGTAAGAAAATATGGCAGTCTTTAAACACATAATAAGAAAATAACACAAACCAAAAAACAATTACATTTTAAATTAATACAGTTACCATAATTACAGGTATAGGTAACAATTAAAGATTAATTCAATTACTTTTACAGCAAAAGCATGCACCACCATACTTAATCTACATGCTGCAAGTGCTACAACAGACCTAAGCACTACAACATACACTAAGGTACTGCTGGTATTTCACACTGTGTATAGAGTACTAACTATGCACAACATAAGGTATCTCTGCCATCTCCTGGCTACAGTACAATATAAAGCAAAAAGAGCAGCAGCCCGCAGAGCTGAAGCAGCAGAAGTACCTCAGGAGCGTGAGGAAGACGGGATCAGATCAGTTCTGCCATCTACCACACTTGACAGTAACATGGGAAACAACTCTTTCTGCACAAGCATAGACACAGAATTAAGAGAGTTATATCATATAGATCCTCCTCTTTTTACAGAGCTAAATAAGGCACATACCTCAATGGAGTATGTGCAGTGAATTTCTATTACTGAAACAACATTGTTCTGCAGGAGCTTTCACATTCATTCAATTAGCAACAGTAGTTTTGCTGACACTCAAGTGGCCTTCATAGATTGCACCATCTGCTATCAGATTGGAAGCACTTACAACACTCAGCTGGCTCAAAAGTCACCTGTCAGTTGTGGATGGATCCAGGAAAGATTCTTTTTTTGACCTTATTCTGTATTTTTGACCCAGGTTTTCTTAGAAGTTCAACTCTTGAACATACATGCATACATACTAAATACTACATACATACATATACTGCATACATACTAAAAACACAAGGAGAGATGACTGTTTCAAAGGAAGGCATTTCCAGTATTTTATTTGGGTTTAACACTAATCTCTAAATTTCCACACTATTTTCCTCCCGGAATCCAAACCTGGATGCTAAGATGCTGTACTCATGGGTAATGTACCTTTCAAGTCTCAGATCTATAGGGAAACCCTGGAGCGTTAGAGAGAACACTGGAGTTATGAAGACACATACCAAAATTTCAAGGGACTTATTTTCAAAAAAGAGTCAGCCTTCAGTGGGACAGGAAACCATTCACCTATCTAACAAACGAGTTTACAGTTTCTTGAGCATTGCCAAAATTACTAAACAGCAGCACTATTTCTTATTCAACCTTAAAAACAATGACTACTAGATATAGACAATTCTTTATCATGGGAAGAAAACAGAAATTTGCTAATTACCTGTAAAGAGCTAGACTAATACATACAACATAATATAAATAATTCTAATTTTAGCTTCTATATAAGACATATAAGACTATACTGAAAAACCTGACAAAAGCCACAACTGTTCAAGCAATTTCCTGCCTTAAATCATTAGAGGTGTAGTTCTGCTGTATTACAAGCTTTCATTCACAAAGCAATCTACTTCTATCACTGACTAGATGGCTCACACCATCTAGTGTTACTGGAAATAGGACCCACAGATCCTGTCAGTAACTGACATTCTTCCTGTATTTCCTACTGAATAATATACTACAATATACTAAAGAGTCAGGTAGCCTACAGTCACAGCAAGACTCCAGCAGCAGTTTCAAAAGCTATTTTATTCTTTTTTTTTAATTATATTTTAAACAATGTCAGAAGAACAGAGTTGGAATTCCATTTCACTTATAGAAAAAATACTGGTTATTACTTGCAAATTATTGTTGACGCTCCTATTGACATTAATAGTGCAGGGTAAGAACTACAATACATTATAATAAGCTTTGAGTTGCTGATATCCAAGCAGCAAAAAGCATCATTCTAGTAACTTGGAAACAGTAATTTCTCAGAATCTGCAAGAGTCAAGGCAGGACAAGTGCAGAAACCATGACTTCCATAAATTTTAAAAACACACTAGAGTAAAATAGTCAGGCTTCATCAGCACAGAGTGAAATATACCAAGGCAGAAAATTCAAAGGTGTTCTGGACTTAACTGGATGAATATAAAAAAAAAAAAAAAAAATTAATGCACTCACCAACTCTTTAAAAACACATTAAATTAACAATAAAAAGAGTAGGGATTGACTTGCATATGTTAGCGAATCTGAATTTTCATATATGATTATTTTTGGTAGAAATTAGTGAGATTTCCTTGTGAAATACATTTTGAGACTGTAATACAGACCCTTCTCCAGTAAAGCTTGGGACCTGTCGTTTACTTTTGGTTATTACAAACCATAATTATTAGGCTGGTCTGTCTAAGAAAAAACGATTTTAAAACTCAACTTGACAGAAATCTGGCCAGCAAACAGAGAAACTTTGTATAGCTGCCATACAGCTGTCTGAGGCAGAAGTAGTTTTCTGGTTTGCAGTGAAATACAGAAGTGGCAGCACTGACAAAACAGTCAACACAGGCAGAACTAGGGAACACACACCATCTTTAATCCAATTAAAAAATAAAAAGATACTAGGCATGATCTTGCTCTTGAACTGCTATTTAATACAGCTCTTCAAAGAGATTCATGGGCTGAAAAATGCAACTAAGCCAGGATTACCAAGATTCAGTACAGACAGAGATGGTGAAATGGGCATAGAAACTACAGAGTCAATCATCCCACAATTCAAGAACATACATAGAAGAAGGATAAACATCCCATATTCCTGCAGATGGCAGAACAAGGGATTTTTCTCCTCCATCTCCTCACTCCCCCACCCCAGGTGAAAGGAGGGAAAAAGAAAATGAGAATTTTTGTATTCTTTAAATCAGACAGCATTTCCACCACTCAGATCTCCAACTGGAATGATTTTTAAAGCATCCAAGAAACATCCACATTCCTACAGTATACTAGATCTGAAAGAGAAAAGACTAAGATTATTCCTTTCCTCATTTTTAATATTTCTAGCTACCTACCTCTCTGAGCTTTACAGAGAAGACTGGATCTTAAGCTACGGGCTGAGCTCTGCGGCTCTTGTCCTTTCAAGAAAGATTGATGCCTTGTGCAACTAGGATTTTTAGAAAAGGATGTTCTGCACAGTCAAGTCTGCATATTGATGACCAGACTGCACCAGTTACAACAGCACTCTAATATATGACAAAATTATGCCAAGGCATATTCATAATGCCCTTCAGGACTAATCCTAATGCCAGTAAAATTGGTAACACCCCCCCCCCCCCCCCCCCCGAGTTTATCTTTCCTTAAATTACACCAACAGGACATTTAAAAGTCATACCTACCTAAACTGTTATTACTGCTAGTTGGCCAGGAAGCTATCTCATCCCTTAACTTTTTCTTTTTACAAGGGTCATCCAACTTCACAGAGAGGTCCACTTCCTCCTTCCTGATTTCTCGTACCAGTTCCATGCGGCATTGGCTAAAAGCCTGGAAGGAAATTTTCCCATTTTCATCTGCTCCCAGCTGGTGCATGATCTCTGTGACAGACTCCACCATATTCAGCTGGCAGCATACCATCAGCAAGTCATTCCTAAGGATATTTTTAGAGTGAAAAGGGGGGAAGGGGAAAGATGGAAGTGGAAGAAAGATTGGAAAAGTGGGAACAGAGAAGAAAGAAACAATTTAGTTCAGAAGGAATACTAATCCTGTCTAATCGGGAAATGCATTAATGCATAGACATTTAATAAGCCAACTATTGTTTTTGTTAACCGAACAAAGTAACTGTGAGATTGGCAAGAAAATACAACACAGAAGGACTATGGAAAAGAAGAGAACATTTTTCATTAAATGTTAACCTCTATTTTTATGCCATTACTAACACTTCTGCTAGCAAAGACAGACACAAGGGAGAGATGAATCCTGTTGTCCATCTTCACACTACCTTCTGAAAAGGTGACATGATAAGAATTTAAATAATTATTTTCTGACGAGATTAATGGCTAGTTAGATTTCTGTTTTCACTGGGACAGGCCACAGAAATTTCTTTTGCCACTGAGCAGCTAAAGAAGAAAAACATATAAAGGACAAAGAGAGCAGCAGAAAAGAAATACTATTTTGATTAACTGGTTTTAAGCTTGTCTCCAAACATTCTGATTACAAACCCCTCTAAACAAGCTTGCTTGGTCCAGTTGTTTAATGAAACTCACAAAAGGGGAAGGAGGGCAGTGCAATGGAGACACTGCCAGTGGCCAAAAGACAGCTGCAACCAAATCAACATGGAAGATACTTAGAGAAAAAAAAACAAACAAACACAAAACCACACCAGTCAGCAACACTATGACCAATGCCACTTTCTATTTTATGTGACAATTAAAACCTCAAGAACATACCTTAGGCTTAATGTGAGGTATTACAGCAGTCTTAGGAGAAAATATTCGGAGGGGTTTGTTCCCCACTGCTATCTTGCTTCTTTTTCAAAACCAAGCTAAGATTAAGTATTTTTTAAGCAATTCTCAACAGTAGTAGTTGGTTAAAAAAAAAAAAAAAAAATTAATCAGAAGTTGATAACTAAATAAAGGTGAATAACTGTTAACAAGCCTGTCCAATGAACAACAGGAAAGAAGGTATGGGATGTTAACTGGATATAATGGAAGTGGTCTATTAGATGAACACCTGATAGTCTTTAACAGTGGCAGATGTGCAGCTCAGTGAAATTCCTCAATCATTTCCTTCACCAGAGACTAAATCAACCTCTCAAAAACCAGATATTTTTTCTGAAGATACTGTCATACTGCCTTTTTTCAAGATGTAAATCACTAAAAAAACCCTTGCTGTTCTTAGGCAAACATAACTCTGCAATAGTAAATCCAGACCAAATAATCTCCCTGAGCATACAGATAAAGCACCTCTGCTTCCTTCCAGATGCTCAAGATTTCACACACAGCAGGAAACAACGTTGATAGACTTAGGACTGCCTTAATCTGCTGCTACTCAAGAGACTCAGACACCAAAAAAAGGCAGAGCCAAAAGACCTTCCTTTCATCCTCTTTTCTTCCAGGTATTCCAGAGCTGCCCCAACAGAATTCTTAGCAAAGATGTTAACAGTAAAATTGGACTGTAATAATTACATTATGACTTTAGTAAAGAATAAAATTGAATAAAATCTCCACTTATAACAAGAAATAACATTATTATAAGAGAATTCAGTTACATTCCATAGGCCAAATATAAGTGATTGATACTTGCAGTTAAAATTTTGGTCAGAGTTTTGCTCTTAGCTTTGAATCTGGTCAATGAATAAAGAATGAGTGGAGTAATTTACTCATTCTTTTGCCACCTTATGGCCTATGAAATTTAGAAAGGAAGTCTGGTAAGGATAGTTCTACAGCCACTATGTAACACCATAGGCAAGTATATATTTATAGAATCATAGAATGGTTTGTGTTGGAAGGGACTTTAAAGATTTACTTCCAACCCCTCACAATGGAACTAAAGCCACTGGAACTCAAAACTGTTTAAATTTTCAGCTACTAAAAAGGTAAACATTTAATCTTTGCTTATACAACTTGCAGTCTAAAAGCACAAACACATTTGAGGAAGAAAAGTCAAAATGAAGGATGCACCCAAGTTCCCTAGAAGCAAGTAGAGTAAAAAAAACAGTGTAAGAAAACCTGTTCCATGCAGTTTTGAGTCACTTCTAGACCAATACTGCAGATAAACAGTGATCTATTAATTAAAAATGGACTAAGCTGGAAATGCCTGTCTAATGGAGGATCCTGTAGGATCCCCAGGAAATGAAGCAATAAGAAGCTGCCAATATAAAATATATACTGGAATCACCGGAATTGGATCAATTTTATCCTTGGTAGGAAAGTGTTTAATTTAGCTCCTTGGTGTAGCCACTAATCTCCAGCACACCCACAGCTGGACACTTACCCAGCTGCTGTGGTGTTTCCGGGCCTCATGCCCCATCGTCTCTGATTCTCACAGCAAGTCAAGTCCCTCACAGTTAAATCATAGAATTGTACCAGTTCCCAAGCTTTGACTTTCCTATAAGCAACTACATGCAAACAATTCAGGCAATGATCTCGTAATTTTTTTCTTAAACTCTGCTTTCTCTGTTCTTTGATTGCTCTGTTTTCTACTTCTCCATAATAACAAGCAAGAATTCGGGATACAGGAGGTGATGCCACTTTCCCACCTGTCTCCCCACATTTTCCTCCACTAGGGCTGTCTCAGCAGGCAGTTAAACAACACAAAACTGACCATAATAAAGTGAAGAGTTTTTGTTTACTTAGCTCCACACATCAGTTCACCGCAGAGAAAGATACGCTAGCACTAGGCCAATAACAGCACTATTCCCTCCAGAGCCAAACTAACCTCCTGTTTGTTTGTATCATTAGCCAGCCTGCTCATTTTCTTTACTTCCCACAACTCACTGTCCTACCAGGCCAAAAAAAATCACATCTTCACCTTTGTGACACAGGACCTGTGGTGACTTACATGTGGAGACCTTCAACTGTCAGAGCAATTCAATCACATTGACCAATACTCAAACTTCACACGAATTCTTCTATCAACAAAACTTACAAAATAAACTGTCCTCCAGCTCACTTGTCTTACTGACCATCAATAAAAAAACCTTCAGGTAAAAGATCATCATCTCATTCTTACAACTTGAAGTACGTACAAATGCACAGATGATAAACTGTATCGTTACACAAAGACTTCATGTAAGGTCTAGGGAGGAAAGTTGAGAGAACAGCCAGCAACAACCGCAAAACAAATTACAGGCATGCTTCCACAGAGCTCAATCTTCAGTCAGAACTTCCAGAAGGCTCCCAGAGTCTTTTCCTTTTGTTCCCCATTTCAGAAGGAGAAAGAAATGGCTAGATAACATGCCCTAAGCATATGAAACAGGTTGTATGAAATGCTTATTTCTTAATCTGTACCAACAGGAGTAATTCATTACAACTCCAAAGCTATCTCTTATACCCAGAATGCATAAGCAACAGAGAATAAAAGTTACAGAAGTCCTCTGTATTACACTATGATCTTTGGCAAACAAAGCACCTAGAGGTATGCACCCAAAGACAGAGATCACTTTTAAAGGTTACCAGACTAGAAGACTAGGAAAGGAGACAATCATTCATGTAAGTTCTTACTCGGCAAGCTTTTCTGAAGAATCAATTAACAGAACTAGCAATAGCCACAAAAAAGAAATTTGTGTTCCTCTAATCAATTTATACTCAGAAACATCAGATTTCATTACCTTTATCACAATCTCAACAGTTACCAGTTTGCACAGGCCATTTCACGTATAAACAGGTATTTTTTTGATTCTCCAATTCCCTCAACTGATTTTGATGGTTTAACAATACAGAAGCTATTACTATCTGAGTGCAGGTCATCTTGATAGACTCATTCAGCATTTCCTTGTTACCTTTAAAAGGTAAAGCAAGACTGAAGTTACAGCTTCTGAAGCAGTAATTAGTACAACTTTGGAACAGCTGGAATTTTCCACCTACTACTACCTGGACACTACAAAGAAAGGACAAACAATGAACTTACTGCAACAATACACCTGCCTGACAGCTGCTGTTGAGGAAGAAGGCCCTCATTCTCATTTTAATAAAGGGCATTCTCTGCACTAGACTCATATGTAAAAAGACTGATAAATTAATATGTAAATAATTAATTTCATACATATTTGAAATAGTCTATAGATTAGTTAACAAAATTAATTTTGTTTGTTTTCTTTTGTGTGTATATTGTCAGCACAAGGCAAAAATGTCAAGGGAGACATTTGCAACTAAGCTGATATTTTTGGCAAGTCAGAAATAACATCAGGCAGGATAGGATGCAGAACAGGCCCAGTAGCTGGACACAATGGTTAAAATGCTGAGCAGCAAAGAGTTGATAATTGGGTTTTGAAAACTCACACTGAGGCTTGAGTTTTAACATCTCACTGTGATCAGGAAGGGAATTCATGCAGGTGTTTTGTCATGCAACATGAAAACTTGGTGAGACATAAGAACATTGGTTGACATTTGCTAGTTACAAGATGTTGGGTTTTTTCTTTTTTTTTTTCCCAGATACAAAGGAATGAAGGCAAATTGTAAACAAAGCTGAAAGCAAGTGAGGAAGAACAAAGGTCACTAAACCAGGCCAAAGTTCTACAAAGAGGTATTTTTTCCACAAATATTGGTTTTTTTGAGTCTTCATTTTTTGAGTCTATATGGGGTCTTGCACATTTGCTTGATTATCATACAAGTACAAGAGACACATTGCAAAACTCAGCGAACAACCTCTTATACAACATAAGACAGGCAATGAAGTTCTAACAGTGAGAACACACATGACTGAAAAAAAAAAAAAAAACACAAGAAAAGTGCTGCAGAAGTTAACAAGATGGCCATGTTCACAGGAAGAAATTAGCCCATATAAGGAAGGAGAAAAAACAGAGGAGCATAACACCAACCACATCACGGTGCCAGCATTTTTAGAGTACAGAAATTAACCTCTGCACTAGAAGCACAATATTGCTTTGAACTGTTCTCCTACATTCTCAAACATCATCCATTTTCTTGGTGACACAGTCTAGTGCAAGGCATCCCTGACCATAGCAGGGGGTCAGAACTAGATGATCTTCAGGTCCTTTCCAATCCAAACCATTCTATGATTCTACAATTTCCAACACGGCATCAGGAAAAGAACCAGGGTACACAGCTGCTGTTATGGGATCAAGGGAAAATAAGAGTCAGACAAGCTTCAGAAGAATAAAAAGCAGAAATAATAGCTCAGAGTAAAGGAAGCTGGGAAGAGTCTGTTCTGGAAAACTGAATGAAAAGGTGAAGGAAAACAAGGAGTTTTAGTTGAGTTTGAAATCTAAAGAGGAGTAGTGCAGAACTCCATTCTCAGAATTCTACAGGTCAACTGAAAGAGCTTTATGCCATTAAAATGTCACCACACAGAAATACAGCACATAGTAAGACCATGCACATAACAAGCACATAATAAAACTGCAAAGGAAGATTATCCAACACTGTACCAAATGACAGGGAAAAATGTACCCATGTCATCACTGATGGAGGGGTGTCTAAGCTCTTTTTAAGGCTGTCATGACCTCCATTGCTGATCTGTCCTAGCGCTTCACTGTTCTCTCCTGCAAGTTTCCTAATTTAAAACATCCCAGCTGTAATTCAGAACATTATATAAGAAAGTTAACAGCCTGTTTCTGCAGTCACAGTGGATAAAAAAAAAGTCATTACCTATTTAAAACACAACATCAGATGTCCCACCTTCTTCCAAGAACTCAAATTTCTGCATCTCTGATTACCTTCAGTGAGCTGCGCTTGACAGTTAAAACTGATCCACCATCCTGATGGGTAATGGTATGTAAAACTAAACACCACGCTAAAACATACATGGAAAAGAGTATCTTACAATAGCATGATACTGTTAATTCTAGTTTAACTTCAGACCTCAGAGGATTTTCTTCAATCACACATCCTGTATTTTTACCACCAAATATACTATCAAGTATTTATCCATACTTTATCTCGATTTTTTTCAGGCCATTATCTTCAATTCATCAACACCAATTCTTACTCCAATCTTATCCTCCAGCATGTCTCCAATGTTCCTCAGCTTGGTATAATTTCAGATTTAAGAAAGCTTTCTCATCAGGTCATCCAGATCATTAACCATTAAATGTACTGATCTGGCCCAGGCCATGCTTCCAGTTTCAGTTTGATACAATCTTTTACTTGTAAAACAAACTACTGATATCTAATGATCTCTAAATTAAGCTTGAAAACAAACCCAAACCAAACTCTTTCCCTTACCCTGCTTCTCCGGCTCACTTATAAGTGTCATAAAACAACATCAAAAGCCTTAACAAAGGCAAGCCAGAAGGCAGCTATTGTTTCACTTCCACCAACTATTCTTACTAGAATTGAGAAAGATCAAATGGGTTTGACACAACTTTTTCTTAATAAATCCATATTCAGCCAGTTATAGGCTGTCTGCAGACAGATCCCCGTGTCACAATTTTGAAGAAAGAAGCATATTTTCTTTCCCCATTTTCTGTTAATCCTTTCTTTTGGAAAACCCATGGGAAAAAACAAAAGCAACCAACCAACAAACAAACAACTGCAAAATAGTACAGTGCTTATGAATTTTACATGAATATTTTCAAGTACAGCTAACTGAAACAACACCAACTATTCTGGAACTTTGCTTTCTTCTTCCTTTCAAGGTATTTATTACTGGTCCTATTTGCAGGAACCATCTCACTCCGTTTGATATTTTCAGTGTTGCAAACTATAGAAAAGAGAACATTTTATACTTCTCAGCATCAGCCATCAACACCTTACTGGCTCCATCTCTTTGGTAATCTTTCCCTGCTTTTCCTGTTACTGCTACCATATTCTGAGATATTTTTTTTATTACACTCTGATCTCTTTGCTAGTTTCATTTTCTGCCTTGCATGCTCCAATGCCTTTTCTGTCAGTTCACAATTAACTTGAACCTGACGCTGTTCCGCTACACTAAGCAACAGCAGGAGAAAGAGTTAACAGTCAAGCAGCCCCCAAGCCTGTACACTTATATTAATAATTCAGCTTAGCTAAGCTTTTACTTCACTGCTCTGTCCCGGCTAGGCTACCTCTCACAGTGCTATTGCAGGCATGACACCTATACCACCACTCCCTCTTCTGGGAAAGCAGGAGGAAGGTTCCCTTTGACAGTCAACACCTTCTACCACAGTGTGTCTGGTTCCCCCTGTTTCCTACGAGAGATGGACATGACTGTCAGCCTGTCACAGGAAATTCCAGAACAGAAATGTGTGTTTTATAGATGGCACAACAAATGCACATTCTATGCATTAGAAATAACCTAAATGGCATACTCCAAACATCTACATCAAACTGTTAACACACACTGTGTCTCATGACCTGTGAGAAAAATGTGTCCATTTTTGGCTAAGGCTGTCATCTCTGGAGACAAAGCTATTGCAAACAAAGATCTTTTTATCAACAGAGAAGCAGAGTTTGTGAATAGGGCCTCAGCAGTTCTGTGCTTTCTTTTGTGCTGCTTACTAGATTCAGATTTTGCTAAAACACAGTATCAATTCAACCTACAGACTCTACCACGTGGTAGGAACTATCAGGAGCATAGTTTCTGTTCAGAAGCAGTCTGGTCTTTGTTACCTAACTTACCCTTAAAAATTATATAACGGATTATACAGAATATCTGATAATACTACATATATACTGGTTTGTTCTATTAAATATAAGAAAGTATGCTGCAGAAAAACTCTCAGAAGAGATATTCAACATGCTGATTACAATTATTCAAAGCTCATTACAGCTATGTTAATTACATACGACATCATGAATGCAAACAGTCATTATGTTAGGATGACTTCAACATTAGTATTATTTATTCTAAAAGATGCATATGAACATTCACAGTAAAAGTAAGGTGAATTTGAAAAGCCACGTATCTACAACATAGCTATTTTTTGTTAGAGGACATCTAAAGCCCATTCTTTGGACAACACATAATTAGTCACAACACTAACCTTGCTATTCTCTTTCATTTTCCATCTGAGATATGAAAAGTCTAAATAAAACCTCTGCTGTAGTTTTACACCTCTTAAAACAATGCCATTTTTATGATAATGAATTAACTTTTAGAGCTTGGAGCACCTGGAGTGAATCATGTTTAAAAATAAAGCAGATATAACCAGGGGGATCACAATTAAACCCCAAGCTCAAGGTTCTTACCCCACCTTGTGGTAATATTAAACATCAGAAGCCAGAACCAAGAACTGTCCATGCTGGAAATAAATATTTCTTACTGAGCTAGTTTTCAGCCAGGGGAGTTACGTAACTGAACAAATTGTCATGCAAACAGAGCAAAACTTCAGGACCGCACACAGTGGAACAACTCATTAAGCAGCACAGGCTGACTTCAAAGAAAACCATGAAACATCCAGTTTTCCTAGTTCATTTTGTAAGGCATACAGGCACCTAGTTTAGGGCTGTGCATTTGCAAGAAAAGGCCAGGTGTCCAAGCCTCTTGTGAGGAGGCGCCTTGCTTCCCATCAAAACAGGCATGAGCTATTGCTTGAACCAGTTTCAGGCACTAACTACCCTACCCCACTCAATCTATGATGGAGGATTTTTTAAAAAGTGTTTTAGAATTCATTCACAATGGCATCCTCAAACTGGACAAACAATGGGAGACAAAGAAAATAAAGGAGTTAACCACCCACTGGTGGAACTCTTCTTTCATCCGAGTGCCTTCCAAAACAGTCAACCCATGCATTAACATCAAACTACAGGTTTTAGCAAATTAATTCTGAGCACATCTAGAAAGTTGCTCCTTGGAAACAACAGTGGTTATGTAGGATGTTAACTGCCTTGTCTGCCATAAGCAGAAGATGCAATCACACATAACTGAGACAAATTCAAATACCTATTGTAGTCCCAGTCATACTGTTAGAACAGCCAGCAGTGGTTTCCGTGTTATAAACCTAGGGCTATGGATTTGCTAGAAAGGCCAGGTACCAAAGCACCTTGTGAGGTCCCCTGCTCCCCATCATCCCTGGGGGGAGAGTAATAGGGTATATCAGTGATATCAGTGTATATATCAGTGATTATAATATTTCAGAATTGCCACCAAGAAACCCAAGAAAACATAACAGGGGAACAACAAACCAAGAACACAAACCAAAAGTTTAACACTTTTTTTTTTTTCCATCCAGGGCCACAAAAGGGCAATTACAGGCTTTAAAGAGAGGTTCAATTCTCTTACAGTCATAACCCAAATAACATGTATTAGCAACAACCTCCTTAAAAATTAATAAAATTTAATAAAGAGACAAATTCAGCACTTACACGTTAACTGGATGGTAATTTTCAAAAGGATCAAAAGTTTGACAACTGCATTCTCAAGTGACTCATTGTTTATTTTTTCTACACTACAATCTACCTGGACATCAAGCTCGCAAGAAAAAGAATACAATAGCATGTAACAACAAGACTGAGATAAAAGCAATTTTCTTCCAGATTATTAATAGCAATAAGGAAAGAAAAATGCAATAACCTGCATAAAACACACCAACTAACTTCACTAAATTTAAAATGATAGCTCCAGCTATTAATGCTGTATTATTCATGTGTCTGATGTCTACCACAAGAACAGGACAGCTAACTAATTAAAAATATGAAAGGTTCAGAAAATCCAAGCTTGAACATATTCCTGATTGTGTACTACTGGTAACAAATACAGACTTTGAAATACATAAGCATTTAATGAATGCTGATTCTTGGGCATTTATTTTCTAGACACAATGTTTAAATACAGATACCTTTTTCTGCATGCTAAATTAAGGATTGCAGGAAGTCTTCCTGGCTTTTCATCTAAATTCTTCCATCTCCCCCATAACTTGCTCCTTTCTTGGTTATGATGCTTATGAGGTTATGGTTATGATGAAAGGACCTGAGGAGAATGAAGACTAAAGTCCCACAAAACTCTGTGCAGCTGTGGAACCATTTATTAAGGCAGGTGCCAAGAGAAAAAGAGAAAGCAAAGTACAATCATGCACAAAACAGCACAGTACTTCAACTCACCACCTTATTTGGGGTACAGTAAGTATACTTACAAAAGTACTCCTTCAATTACATGGATCACAGATCCTGTGACAGGTTCCTAATGGAGACGGATGAAAATAAAATTAAGTCTAGGAACAGAACCTGAGAGCTGACACTCAAAAACTAGGACAATGTCATTTACCAAGGCTCAGGTATTTTTTGTCGGAATTCGTAAAACTGAGTTGTGTCAAGCTTTCACATGGTTAAAGAAAGCACAGAGCAAATAATCAAGATCTTAAGTAAGAATAAAATCTTGTACTGAAGTCTAATATTTTTTCCAACTCCATGGTAAAAACAGCACAGCAAAATGAAAAGTCAGACCAAACTCAAGGACTTATCAAGGCCTTGATCCCATCTTGGTGACATTTTGCAGAATGCCTATAAATGATGTTCCCTTGTTAAACAGCTGGACTGAGGCCAGATTTAGGACTGTGCAGTACTGGAACCAAACTGCATTTGAAATCTGAAACCTCCGTACCTGCAAAACTAGCAGAGTAATCTTCTCTCACAAGTCTTCAAAGGCAGTTTTTTATTTCCACTTGTTCAATGTTACAGAGTTGATCTTTTTTTAAACCTCTTGCTTGCAGAATGTTTGGTTTTATCATTCCTTAGTCTGCTGGTACCTGATCACTCACAGCAGCTTCTACTTCACAGAATCATTAGAGTTGGAAGGGGCCTCTGGAGATCACCTAGTAAAACCCCCCTGTTCAGACAGGGCTACCTGAAGCAGCTTACACAGGAACATGTCCAGGGTTTTCCATGTCTCCAGAGGAGACTTCACAACCCCACCTAGGCATCCTGTTCCAGTGCTCTCCCATCCTCAACATAAAAAAGTTCTTCCTCTTTATCCTGTGCAGTCTTCTGTACGCTCTGTGTCCTGTGTGTAATTAGTCATTTATACTTTGTGGAATGTCACAATTCTTATTTGGTAACATTCTGCACTGGGGTAATACAGTAGCTGCAGGGGTTTGGTAAATAAATGGCTTTTCTTATTTACTTACTACCTTTCCCTCACCTAGAATATGTTAAACATGTTTCAGACCTGACTTGGTTTCAAGTATGAATGGGTTTTTGACAGCAACATCATAGATCTTACTTGAAGGTATGAAGAAAAGGAAGAAACAAAAATGTTTTAACTCCAGTGCATTGTTTTCATGCTTCAATCTCTGGTGAGCAGTTTCCCAGATGGAGTGGAAAAGCTGATTTTACTCCAACTCCAAGCACAGCAACTACACCAATCCCAATGACAAGTACAGTAGCTACTCAAACCCTGACTACAACAGATAACATAGCTACTCCAAGTTCAGCAGCTACATCAACCCCAGTGACAAGTGCAGCAGCTACTCAAACCCCGAGAGCAACAAAGCAGCTGCTGGTGCTACTCAACCCCCAAGCACAGCAGCTGCACCAACCGTGACAACAGATACTGCAGCCACTGCAACCCTAGTGGCAGACACTGCAGCCACTCCAACCACAGTGACAGTCAACTGCAGCTAACCAAAGGACTGATCCGTGCTAATATCAGTTGCTCCTGTAAGCAAGAGGAAAAGCAAACAAGAGGCACAAAGAGCAACCCATACAGTGAAGAAAGATGAAGAACCAATGTGCTTACTGCAGGGGACAGCATCTGAACAAGAGTTATTGTTATGTGGATCAGTTTTAGAGGTGAAACTTCACGTTTTAGTTTATGGCCACTGACACTCATCCTGTTGCTGGGAGCCAGTGTAAAGAATCTGGCACCATCCTCCTGGCACCAACCCTTGAGATATTTATATGCAATGAGATCCCCTCTCAGTCTTCTCTCCTCTAGACTAAACAGGCCCAGCTCCCGCAATATCTTCTCATAGGAGAGATGCTCCAGATCCCTGATCACCTTTATGGCCCTCCACTGGACCCTCTCCAGTAGCTTCTTGACTTTCTTGTACTGAGAAGCCCAGAACTGGACACAGTTCTCCAGCTATGGCCGCATCAGGGTGGAGTAGAGGGGGAAGATCACCTCTTCCAACCTGCTGGCCAAAGGGGAGATTTAGATTAGATATTAGAAATAAATTCTTTATTATGAGGGTAGTGACATAGTGGAACAGGTTGCCCAGAAGAGCTGTGGATGCCCCATTCCTTGCAGTGTTCAAGGCCAGGCTTGGATGTGACTTTGAACAACCTGGTCTAGTGGAAGGTATCCCTGCCTATAGTAGCAGGGTTGGAACAAGATGATCTTTGAGGTCCCTTCTAACTCAAACCATTCTATGATTTTATGATGACCAGAATTTAAAGAAAGAAAATATAGCAACAAAAATATAGCAACAGGATGAACCTGCTCATGTTTTTCTTCCTATGTGTTTTCTTGCGGCCACTACTGTGAAAATTGCTTTGGTAAGTGCAGACTTTGAGGAAAAAAGGCCTTTTCCTCTTGTCAACAGAATGGTCTGCACTCTGCTTGACAACTCCCACCAACACTGGGAAATTATTAATTGCTAAACATGAAAATACACAGCAGAAAGGAGGAATCCGAGAATCTGATAGCCGTGAAGTAAGTATATTCTTTACACTGTTGAACACCTTGACATATTGCAATCAACTCCCTTTGCAACAATGTATGACCCAACTCAACATTAACACAGCACCCCTTTGAACACTGAAAAGTGGCAGAAGAGATACGCTAGCAATCACACAAGGCCAAATCTCTGTCTTTTTTAATCCTAGTAGAAGCGTAACAGTTGCCTATTGATGAATTTGGAACTTGGTATCTATCCATTTATTTCTCACTAAATATGCCTGTTAAATGCTACACGCTTGTTTCATTTACCTATTTGATTTACAGGACCTTTCACAAATTCATCGCAATTTATCCCACACCAGTAGCTTCTTCAGGGTTTCCCACATACACATCAATGTGCAGTGCAGTTCTGAGCTCCTGATCATTTTCTCTAACACTCAGATCACTACTGCCAATTCATATACAAATCTTAGAACATACAAGCACAAAAAATGAATAACTAAAGATTATTTTAGGAAAAAATGAATTTTTATACTACTTTTTAAACACAAAAATTATGGATGCTTTTTTTATTTCATAGTTCTTTTTCATGTATGTTCTCTCCTGAAGACTCACAGAAGAAATCAAGAAGGCAAATTCTGTACCACTCTTCATTAAAAGTCTGTCCCACATTCAGATAACAAAGAGTAAAATATCTCATATTTTAGGTAAGGACCATATGTTTTCAGTAACTAAAAGATTATTTTTATTCCAGAACATTCCAGTTATAAGGCCACTGTCTACCCATTTATATAAGATTCCAAGACAGTCAGTTTTGGCACTTAGATTTCTGAGCAGTTCTTACTTTACATGCAGAAAATTGCAAGAAAAGAAAGAAAAAAAAATAAATATGAAGAACACTGTAAATTGATTTAGTTAAACCAAGTTAATAAATGAATTTACAAGAACACTAGTTTGCAACTTGAATTATAGTAATAAATACCTTCACGGTTTCTTCCACTTCCTACAAAACCTCAGCTTATTTAATTATAAACCAAAAATTGTAACTGGAAGTCAGCCTCAATCACTAACCTGCTATGACGCATATACTAAGCCAAAATATGCTCAGCAAGAATGCTGGGAACACTCTACTACTGCAGCCTAATGACAAGGGAAGTATCAGCTTGTCCTTGAAAAGGTTTCAAGTTCCCAAAGCTATGTACCACTTAAAACCACATAGATATGAGATCAAATCCAACAAGTTCCCCTTAACTGCTACTGAGAAAGGTTATTGAAGGAGGCACTCTTTCACGTCCTTTCAACAGGCTGTATAAGCTCAGTACAAAATCAGTAGGCTTACAGATTTTTAAATACTTTTACCAGAGATTTTCTGTAAGACATTGACCCCGGTGTAAAAAAATCTGTGTACACGGAAGAAAGTATTTTCAAAGAAACTCTACAAACAACATCATTCCATTATTATTGCTATGATAACAATTCTCCCTCTGAATTAAACACTAGCTTTATCTTTTTACCTCATGACACTAGAAATTACTTACCCGTTTTAAAGTTAAAATCAGAAAACTAGCACATCTGTAACTTAATAACAAAATTAATATTTTATTCATCCCTTACCTTCATAGCTCATACTTTTTTTTTTTTTTTAAACCAAAGTTTCCTATAAATTCATAGTTACCTTATTTGGACCTTACAGTGTTAGAGTAATCTGGAAAGCTATTTAGTGACTTTTGCAGTAAAGATTAAATTCTTGATATGCTAAATGGAACTTCAGTACAATCCACATATGATAAACCTACAAGGCAATTAAGTTCCCAAAGACGACATTAATCTAGCCCACCACCTCCAAAAAAAAGAGCATGCTCTCACTTTCCTAACAGACATAAACTCACCCCACCTATTTTGACCTTAAAAAAAAACAACAAGCAAATAAAAAAAAACCAAAACAACACACCACACAAACAGGGTGTGCCCTCCCAATCTACAAACCCTCTGAAACTTAACATATTTTTAACTGGAAGATCAGATACTGAAGCTTTTCAAAGCAAACAGAATAAAAAGCAAAACGAAAGCAATGAGTGTTTTTTCAGTTAACAGCTTTTTGTTAAAACAACACAATCCACCTTCAGCTGCAAAAGCAAAGTTCTGCTGTAAACAGTGTTTAAGGTTGCCTTTTGCTTCTAGCAAGGCTGATCCTGTTGATTCCAAGTATCCAGAATCCATCCTTAATAGTAGACTGCTTTGCATTTGTTTGGGTTTTTGTTTTGGTTTATGGTTGTAAAGTTACCTCTCACTGTTGAAGTACAAGAAGAATGCCAAGCACCTGCAAGATTTTAAAATAACTAATAGTAATCCCCAAAGAAGCAAAAGCCATTAAAGTACAAACTGGCAAGCTAAAACTTTAACATTTTCTTAGTACTTTTGTCTAGTTAGATGTTGTAAAACGTCAATGTACACATGTCAAACATGATGCTGTCCTGGGTTCAGCAGTAGCAGTGCTGTGTTTTTGGCTTTCAGCCTGGGAACAGCGCTGATAACACCGATGTTTTCAGTTGTTGCTCAGTAATGTTTACTCTGACCAAGGACTTTCTGAGTCTCATGCTCTGCCAGGGAGGAGGGGAAGCCAGGAGGAAGCAGAGACAGGACACCTCACCCAAACTAGCCAAAATGACTCCATACCACAGCATGTCATGTGCAGTATATAAAGTGGGGGGAGTTACCCAGAAAGGCTAGATCACTGCTCGGGTCAGACTGGGTATCAGTCGCTGGGTGGTGAGCGATTGTATTCGCTTCCCTTGTTATTTCCCTTGTCATTATTATTATTGGTGGTAGCAGTAGTGGTTTGTGTTATACCTTAGTTACTGGACTGTTCTTATCTCAACCCATGAGAGTTACATTCTTTTGATTGTCCTCCCCATCCCTTCGGTAGCAGAGGGAGGAAGGGCGGGGGAGGGTGGGGTGAGCAAACGACTTTGTGGTTTTTGGGTTTAAACCACAACAGTTCCTCAGAGACACAGGCTTAACGCTTCATACCCCATCATCATTCAGCTGCTTCTGGTTTATAACACCAATGGTACTCACTTAATTGCACTTTATCATTTTCATAGAATCATAGAATAGGTAGGGTTGGAAAGGACCTTAAGGTCATCTAGTTCCAACCCCCATGCTATGGGCAGGGACACCTCACACTAAACCATGCCACCCAAGGCTCTGTCCAACCTGGCCTTGAACACTGTAAACTTCCCCTGTTTACGTTTGAACCCGTTACCCCTTGTCCTATCACTACAGTCCCTAATGAAGAGTCCCTCTACAGCATCCTTATAGGCCCCCTTCATATCATCCCAGCTATTTATAGTCTGAAAGTAAATCAGTATCTCGGGACTTGCTCCTCCTTTCCATCTGTGCCTTTACTTCCATGCTATTATTTGAACAGTTTTACGGTTTGATGCACAACAAAGCATTTCCACAGCTGAGACACCATGTTACCTCATTAGGAATGCAAATAGCTCTTCTCCCCATGCAACATGAACTAAATAAACATACTTATAAAATGCCTGCCTTTGCTGCAAAAATAAAGATCTTCTCTTCCATACCATCTCTGGAATTGGAAAGAAAGAAATCTTATGAGCGAACTGCTACATGTGTTAGGCAAGTAAATGACTAACCAAGCTTTAGCCCTGCAAGCAGAAGATAGAGGATACTCATTTGTAAAGATACAAAAACTTATGCTGAGTAACAGCTGCAAAACTGCAAATTTCAACCCCATTATATTGAAAATAAGTAAGTTCTGAAAAAGAGGCTCAACCTAACAAAAGTCCACAAGGAAGCAGAGGATTTTACAGTGTTGGCTTCTCTGCTTTCAACTATTTATACAGCTCTTTATAGCTCCTCAAGCATTTATTGCAATGATTAACTTACTGTAGAAGGTACAGTAACGTGCATCCCAACTAACTGGGATGACAGTCCCAGCCTGTCATCTCCACTGCAGCTACAAGGAAGGCAACAAAGAAATTGCTGTCTGTCAAGGATGAGCAAAGGAAAGTCCAAGGAAGAAGGGCATGCGGGAACAGCAAAACCAGCAACTGGCCTGTACAAAGAAATAAAAAGCAGAAGCAAGATAAACAGTATGCACAGAATTACATAAGTTCAGTGTGAAAGCAAGTATAACTTTTTGTCATTATTAACAAAATGCAATTACCTAAACACTAGGACTGTAAGCAACAAAATTCCAGTTGCTATACTTTTAATAGGGATGCTGTATTTTCATGAATCAGAAAGAGCTATCTCTAAGACAGCAGTGGTACATACTGCAAATATACCCAAAAACCACTGGGCAAGCCTGCTCCTGCATAAGCCATTGCCATAAAATAGATCATGAGGGAAGCTGAGACACTACGCAAAGCAAGGAACGCATTTCATTTCCAAGACCGATTACCTAAGACAACTAATGAAGTCGAAAAAAGTAAATGACTCCCTGTCATGTCAAAAATCATTTGTTAAATATTCACTCACTACTTTCCCACAAATATGGAAATCTAAGGGAAAGCAGTAACACTACCTTCTCTGATCAAACCCATGCCAGCTTGATCATGCTTTGCCATGCAATGCCATGCCTTGAAGGCACATATCCTTTTCTGAAGGAAATTATTAGAACCTTCAACAATGGACCATCTCTTGAAGAACTTTCAACCTGTTGAATCCAATGTCCCTCCTCAGATATGTCCTGGAGCTTTCAAAACTTTCAGCAGTGTTGTTCAACCAACATTCAGAAACATGCATTTTGAAATACACAGAGTACAAATTGGGAACAAAACTTGGGCAAAAAAAGTCAACCAGAAAGGAGTGGCATGTGTCATGGCAGCATCTCTCAAGCACTAAAGCATTAGCATTCCCTCAGCAAGATCTTTAAATTATAAATATACAGAAGTCTATTGAGTTTACACTGCAGAAAAGCATCACAATACAAACAAGTAAGTGTGCCTGAGGAGGCACTGTACGCTTTCAGTGAACATCCTGTTTTCATACATCAGAGTAATTTCCATGAAGACAGTAAACAAATAGAAAGCATGCATTTACAGAGTTTACATTTCTGAAATACACTGCCAAAATAGTCACTAGACAGGAAAAGTTTGTAGACCTGTTTAGATAAGAAATATCATGACCCTTAATTTTTAAAGTGACTGCCAGCTGATACAAATTTTCAACAATTTTCTGGCTCCAAAGAGATGACAGTGGGGACTGAAGTTTACTTAGCCTTTTAGCAGGGTCATATTCTTAGGTTTCAGGTTAGACGACAGAAATTCCCTGACTCGGCTATCTAGAAGTACTTACCAATGCAACTAGCATAAATTTAATTTTGAAAATGCAAGTTCCCACCACCTGTGACAAATCTTGCCTTTAGTTCAGTATTTTTAAGATGTGGTGTGAGAGCAGCGGATAGCTCCAGAAATACCCTTCCAACAAAACCTAGTCCTGATAAAAACACACTGCCAGTACTTCCAGACACATGAACACTTCATTATTTCGAACTACCTACTGCAAATTACACACTCACCACTTTCCCCTTCAAAACCTGTCAGCCCGGATCACAATACAAAAACTAAACGGGGACCAGCAGAGGAATTTAAAATGGATTGTGTAACGAGGATATTGCTGAAAACATTGAAGAAACAGACGATTTGGTAGATCAGTACGAGGTGTCTCCTAGATTACCTGTGACCAGCTTTGTTTTCTTGCAAAAAACACCTGCCTAATGCATGAAGTCAGGCACATCGCCAAGCTTAAGAATGCGTGATTCTCCAGATCCTCAGAAGTGTTAAGTGCTCTCGGCGGTGCCTGTCCTGCCTCCCCTGCGCGCCTCTGGAGTTCTCGGTGCGGAAGCACCGCCGCAGCCCTGCTCTCAGCCCCTCGCTCCGGAAGCCACCGGTCGCAGAATCTGCGCTCCGCGAACTGCCCCAAACTCGCCGACAAGTTGAGAAGCGGCTTCACGGGCGGCCAGGGGGGGAGGCGCAAGGAGGGGGAAGGACGGGACAGCTCCGTACCAGTGCCGCAAAGAACCTCCTCCCGCTGTCGCTACCTGCTGATGAAGCCATCCCCATCGCCGTCGCAGGTCTGGAAGAGCCGCCTCATCCTCTCCTCCTCGCCGCACTAGAGGTATCGCTGCTGCTACTGCTGGCGCTGCTCACCTCCGCAACAGCGGCCGCAGCCATCATGCGCCCCAGCGGCTCCGGAGGGGATGGAGTGGGAGGCGAGACTGCCCGAGATTCTCGGTCCCAAAGCGCCCGCAGCGCACGGCCAGCAGCACAAAGCCGCAGCAGAGCCCCACCGCGCGGGGGGGCGGGGACGCGGAGGGGCTGGGCCGGGCGCGATGGAGCCCCACCTTCCACAGCGGCGGGACCCCCGGGAGCCACGCTGGTACCCCTGAACGCCACGGCACAGCGAATAAGTACAGGGATTGCTGCGCGCTCCCCTCCGTTGGCCGCCGCCATCCTGCCTTCTCCTTGCCCCCCTTCCCGCCGTCCTCCATGCTGGTGCCAGAAGCCAGGGCGGCACCGTGAGAGAGTGGCTTGGCCACGTCAGGGACAGCTGCCTCATCATTAGGGTACTGGCGTCCAGACACCAAGTGCTGGGCAAACCTCAGTCCGATGGTCCGGGTATCTCTCCTTCTGTAGTGGGACAAGTCCTCTGTCTCAGGATGCCTGTTTCACTTGACTGGCCTGTGGAAGCCAGTTCTAGGCAAATCACAGCAACCCCCAGCATCTTCAATAGGCCCATGATTGCAATCATGGTAGGAGCATTCCCGGGCAACCAGCCCCGCCTGACATCCAGTTCCTTTCCACTGATCAAATTTCACCTCAAAAGTACATAATTTGGCTTTCTGCTTCAGCAGTTGATCATCAGATAGTGCTCTAAACTTTCTCATGACTCACACCTATCCCCGTCTGTCTCTTTGCATTTAGAGAAAAGTAATTTGCTTTGCAGTCTTAATGTTGCCAGATGAAAAAAATTAATTTCCTTTTATATCCTTGGCACCCTTTTCAACACCTAATGAAGTTTTAATAAGTCTCTTCTCCTTATTCATGTAAAAAGAACTGATAAACCAACAGCACCACTGGCAACATCTTTTCTCTCTACTGGAAATACCTATTTTGAGGAGGCCTAGAAAGAGCATTTGCCTGTTTGGTAGTAGCATTACAGTTCTTACTCCATCATCCCGTGATTAATAAGGTCAGCCAAGTTTTTCCTAGCCTATTTATGTATACGGGAAAAAAAACCAACTTGTTATTATGGGCATGCATTTCCTCTCATAGTATCAGATATTATCCTTCCCCTACTACTTCTGTCTTTGAAGACAGCTTCTTCCCACATAACAACTTGATCTTCCTTGTTACTGACAATGGCTCATGAATATGTAAAGTAAGCAGAATTAATCACACATATTGTTGCACAGTCTCTTTCAAGTATAATCACAGATGGCAATAATTCTAACTTAATATTTATGGTATCTTGATTAAGTAAGTCATTACAAGACAAAGAGTTTCTATGGTGTTTTATTAACTAAAATTACTTGCAAGTGGAAGCATGTGCACACTCACGCTCATACTGTCTCTGCAGTTTTCCAAATCGGGTTGCTCATGCTGGTTCTTTCTGGATGACCAGAGCACTGGAGTATGAAGCAAACACACTTCCATACTCTTTCAAGACAATGAAAGGTGAGAATATTACAAGTATCCTTCTTTCAGACTATATTGTGTAATCCTTGAAGGTTTACACCATGTTCCATCTTTTGATCTACAATAGTCTCACTCTCAGTCTCAGCAAGTACCTTTTCTCAGTCCTGTATAGGAGGTTGCTCATGTGTGAGAGGGGTGTTTACCCCAGCTGTTTTTTTTACTTAAAGGTTGGATGAGCTGGGCAGTCACAAGCCCATTTTCTTTGGCCAGATCCCATAGACTAGATGTTCAATGCCACACACAGAAATTCTTGCACACACTCTGCAAATGCAGCGCACACTTCCTATTAAGAATTAAAATTTTTAACCATACAGAGTCCTAAACCAGCATTTCCTGGCAAAGCCACCAATACCAATGTAACAAGATTGAATCCAAACCACAGCAATGAGAATTTCCAAGAATAACCTCCCTTCATCCTGATGCAATCTGCCAAGCCTCACAGTCACCCAGTTCTTACCTTTTTCTTTTTTTTAAACTGATTTCCCATATCTTCTCTAATCTAGCTAAATTTCCTAGTTGGCACTTTTATATTTTGCTCTCATTGTGCATGCATACTTCATGCAGTAGCTTTCTTTGTGGATCAGGAATTAATCCATTCCTTATATTCTCTTTGCTAATGACCTGAGTTCTTCCTGCTAGCTTTTCCCCTTCTGGGTGTGAGTTACATCAGAGTGATTCGTGTCAGCAACTCAGGGGTCCTAGTGATCATTGCACTGTGTGTGGAGATGGAATCCCTTGTGATCATTGTGCTATGTGCAAAGGGTATGATAAGTGTCCCTGTCAACACCACAGTGAGGAGGAAGAAGAAACAAGGGAATAATTCCCCTGGGTCAACCGCAGTATTGTGCAAAGAAATGTTTTGTTCATTGTTTAAATTGCATGAATGTTCTTAGAAAAGGGGGGGGGGGTAGGTAACTTAGAGATATGTCCTGTTACAGAACGTTGTGAAATCTGTGCACTGAACAAATAAACACATAAGGAGTAGAATTTATGGGGGCTAAGATGGCGGTCAGACTTGTGATAGACATCTTCCTATTAATGCATTACCAAGATGTTTTGTAACCTTTCTAAAATACTTCTTCACCTGGAGACAAGACCCCAGCAACAGGTGGAGAAGCCCGGGAAAAGAAGACAACAGGATTGGCTGAAACCCAAGAAGCCCGGGAAAAGAAGACAACAGGACTGGCTGAAACCCAAGACCAAAAAGTATAAGAGACTATCCCCAGAAATTCCCCTCGTGCATCTCGGGCGGAGTGGAGACTCCCCGGCGCACCCAGCGCTGCTTGCTTATTGCCTCTCGATATTAATTATAATAAAAATCAATTAAAACAGATTGGCAATATTAGGTTTTTATAACATGGGAGATCAGTGGTAGTTACTTTTTGCATCTTCAAGGCAAGTCTCAAGAAAACCTAGTGCAGTAGTTTCAGACTTTGATTTTCTGACTTTCACTTGCACCAGTTCCTCCTAGCTGGTAGGAACAGCTGATATTCTAGGTGTGGTATGGCATCCAAGACAGTAAAACCAGCTGAGTTTGCTGGTTTGTATCATGATCCACATCTAACTTTTAAAAAGTTGTTTCACACTGCACTAAGCTGTAGGTCCCCACATCATGGTGTCTGCTATGAATTATGTGGCAGTTCACTCCTGCAGCCATAAATTTGAATTTCAGATGGCAAAACCAAACCAAAGTAAACAAACAAAACCCAACAAAACCCAACCAACCAACCAAGTTAAAAACAGAGAACAAACTGCAGTAGAAAGTACGATCTTTCCTGAAGTGCATTTCCACTGTCCCTGGCAGGAAGGGCGCACAGCATCCAGAAAGTTATGAAGAGAGAAGAAGATACTGAGATTTCCACTGTTTTTATCAAAGAGAAAATATTACACTAGTTGAAGACCTGGCTGAATGCAAAAGAACACTTCCTTTGCTGGCTGGCACAGACCTGTACGTACAGGTCTTTTCTCAAAAGCCTCAGAGAAGACATAACTAATGGGAAGCTCGACCTGTGTTACCACACCATGAGGCACGCTCTATGCCACACTAGTGTGGGTATGTTTGGATTCCATGGGCTCCAGAGAGGATGTTGCCGCTTCTCCTTCCACAGGCCAGTCAACTGGAGGGCAACCCCAAAGGTGGTGCAGAATCATACTTAGTATTTTTGGAAGTAGATTGACCAAAACAGAAGACCAGTTTGCACAGCTGCCCCAAGAAGTGGGCTTAGGGCACTATTCTGCCCTCACTCCTTTCTTCTCATGCACTCAGTGCAGATCGCACTCACTGCTGCATGCAGTACCCAGGCAACAACTTCTCAAGAAGTCTTCTTCACTGGAGCATGGAACTACTCTGTGTTCAGAAGATTTTGTTGCCCAAATGCTGACTTCTGTAATTTGTGTCAGCAGTTTGGAAAGAATGATTTATTGGTTGTTTGAAATGGTTTGCAGGTATATTTATAGTGAACACCAAGCAGATAGCAAAAAAAAACCCAAAAACAAACAAACAAAAAAACCCTAAGCAAATAGTAAAAATCATGCTCAGTGTGCCAGTACTCGCTCATCTTTACAATGTGTTAAATTCAAACACTGAGTCAGGTTTACTGAGTCAGGCTTCCCTTTATTTCACTAGTATTTTATGAGTTCCTGTCTTAAACTCCTGCAGGCAGATTAACATCTAGTGTAATGCTGAGGTCAGAATAGGGCCTCATGAATTTTGCAGAACCACATGGGGGTTTTTTGTAGAAAGGCAAGATGATGCTGTTAAGACACACATGAACTGCTAACAAAACTGGGCTTGTAATTAAACATTTCTGACATGACTCTTTCAAACAAGTTATGATCTTTCATTTATTACTGTTGATACTAAGGAAGACGGAGAGATATGAATTTGATGGACCAGTCGGTGGATAAAGAATTGGCTGGATGGCCACACACAAAGAGTTGTGGTCAATGGCTCAATGTCCATATGAAGACCAGTGATGAATGGTGTTCCTCAGGGATTGGTGTTGGGACTGATCCTGTTCAACATCCTTTGTCAGCGATATGGGCAGTGGGATTGATGCACCCTTAGAAAATTTGTTGATGACACCAAGCTGTGTGATTCAGTTGACACACTGGAGGAAGTAATGCCATCCAGAGGGACCTTGACATGCTTGAGAGGTGGGCCAATGCCAACTTCATTAAGTTCAACAAGGCCAAGTGCAAGGTCCTACACCTGGGTCAGGGCAGTCCCAGGCACAGCTACAGTTTGGGTGGAGAAGTGATTCAGAGCAGCCCTGCGGAGAAGGACTTGGGGGTATTGATGGATGATAAACTGATTATGACTCGGTTTTAATGTGTGCTCACAGCCCAGAAACCAACAGTGTGCTGGGCTGCATCGAAAGAAATGTGACGGGCAGATTGAGGGAGGTGATCCTTCCCCTCTGCTCTGTTCTGGTGAGACCCCAATTGGGAGTACTGTGTGCAGTTGTGGTACCCTCAGCATAAGAAGGACATGGAGCTGTTGGAGCAAGTCCAGAGGAGATCCACAGTAATGATAAGGGGCCTGTAGCACCTCCCATATGAAGACAGGCTGAGAAAATTGGCGTTGTTCAGCCTGGAGAAGAGAAGCTATGTGAAGACCTCGTAGCTGCCTTCCAGTATCTGAAGGGGGTCTACAGGGATGCTGGGGAGTGACCCTTCATAAGGAACTGTAGTGATAGGACAAGGGGGAAAGGGGGAATTAATGGGTTTAAACTTAAACAGGAAAGATTCAGTTTAGATATAAAGAAGAAAATTCTGTACTCCAAGGGCAGCAAGACACTGGCACAGGTTGTCCAGAGAAGCTGTGGCTGCCTTATCCCTGGCAGTGCTCAAGGCCAGGTTGGACAGGGCTTGGCGCAACATGGTCTAGTGGAACGAGTCCCTGCTTGTGGCAGGGGGGTTGGAACTATATGACCTTAAGGTCCCTTCCAACCCATTCTGTGATTCGATGGTAGGAGGAATCCTTACACTGTTAAGCTAAAGAATTTAACTTTTCATAATATCATAAATGTGATGTGCTCTGACATGCCAGCGCTGAACATCGCAAAAAAACGGCTATAATGAAGTAGCATTAAGTACCTTGGCTGCTGACGTACAGGAGTTCAGAGATTGGCCGCTGGCCAGAGAGCACTGAGTTCGGGCGGGCCTGACAGCCTCTCAGTGGTCGAGAGCGCTGCAGGCGGCAGATAAGGGGCTGCGGGCGCCGCAGGGAAGCGGGCGCTCAACTTCGCAGGATCTGTCTTCCGCTGCTCCACCTACAGGCTCCTACTTGCGCGCCCTGCCCCGCGCGTGACGCCACGACGCTGTGCGGAACGCCTCTGTCGCCGCTCCGTTCCTTCGCGCTCCGCGTTCCCTTTACAGTCTACGCAACACCATCTGGCTTCGCCTTGGGCTGTCGCCACCGGTCGTGAGGCCATGTCTAGACCCAGTAGCGTCTCCCCACGACAGGCCGGTGGGTGTTCGGGTACCCCCACTCCAGCCGGCCCTGCTGCGGGCCGCGGCCGACGCAAGAGGCTGAAGGATATCCGCGTTGACGAGGAGGTGGAGATCGCGGTGAACCTCGCCCTGGAGCGGTTCCGGTACGGAGAGGAGAAAGGTGCGTTGCGGCAGCCTGCCCGTAGGGGAAAGAGGCGGCGTGGGGCAGGTGTGTGCCGGCCCGGCCTGTGGCGGCGGCGGAGCTGTAGACTCCTGAGCTGGGCCGGCACCGAATAAGGCCTGCAGCGGGGTGACGGACATCTAAGCCCGCAGGCTCGGTATTCGTTCAGCAGCAGTTCGTCAGCCCCTTCCTGCCCGAATACTTCGCTTGCAGATACGAGTTGTAGAATAGTTAAAAATACCGTAATTATGTTGTTCACGGCAGAGTATGATAGATTTGGAGATTGAAAAACTCGTAACATTGAGTTAATATGTCAAGGATACTGCATGTTGTGTAGTTAATTTGCTTTTTTTGATACCTTTCTAGAAATGGAATTTCCTTCTTCTTTCACTAGTACTGAAAGAGCATTTGTTCACCGTCTCTGTCAGTCTCTTGGGCTGATATCTAAAAGTAAAGGGTAAGTTGGAGTCTGATTTTTATTTATTGTTTAAATTTTTTGGTGCAAATGTATGACTAGTGTTAAAAATATCTGTGTTTCTAACATATCCCGTGCTGTTGCAGGGAAAAGTGCTGGAGACAAAAGTTTTAAAAGTAACATAAACCCAAGGATATTTGTGCTTTGCGTTATGTCTGCTGTGTCTACTAGAACAACTTGGATGTGCTTTGTTTGAGATAGCTTGCCTTTGTTTTGTGGATTTCATGGGTCCATGAAAAAGACTTGCTAAGCCAGTATCTGTTCTGTTTTTCATGCACTGTTGTTTGCCCAGTGGTTTTGCATAGAATCTCGTACCTTGACAGCTGAAGTGTAACCTGGAGTAGCACATCCAGAGAAGGTTTTTCTGTTGAGAAGTGCAGAAGGGGGTTCATATGCAAGCATGATAACATTTCTTTTTCTTACCCTTCTCTGATCTTTTGAAGGTAAAACCCATGTTCACTGACCTGATGAGCTTGCTTGAAAGCAGCTAGTCCTGCTCCCTTGGGAGTTCAGGTGCCAAAGCAACAGGAAAGGGGAAGTTACAGGAGTGTCACATATAACTTGTCTCTGTGTAGACTTTCGATAATCTGTAGCAGCATTTGCTGCTCCTCATTTTTGATCATACTTAATGTTCAGTAAATACAGGTAAGTGAATTCAGCACTGATTGTGTTGAATGCGTAGCTTGGTTTCAGAAGACCTTATTCAAGTATAGTGCTGTTCCAGTGTCGTTCCAGTCTCAGAGTGGTATAGTTGATTTTTTGCCACAGGTGCCTCAGACAGTAAATTTGGCCGAACTTGCATATCTTTGCAGCGTATTTTGGAAACATGGAGTGTTGGACTTGTCAGATGTGTGCAAATGGTTAGCAGGAACATGCTTAGATTATGTGCATACAGGCTGTACAAATGTACAAGGTAAACCCGTCTTGAATCCATCTTGATTCTTCTAGAAATTTGTAGCTGTCTCTGAGTGGTTCCCTATTAGATTCTGTAGTATTACTGGTAATTGTTTACATAGACTGTTTCAAGTTGGAAGGGACCCATAAGGATCCCTTTCCCATAAGGAAATTCCTAGTTCTCTCAGGACTACCTAACACTAAACCATATGACTTAGATCATCATCCATATGCTCCTTGAACTCTGGCAGGCTTGGTGTTGTGGCCTCCCTGGGGAGCCTGTTCCAGAGACCACTCTCTCTCAGTGAAGAACCTTTTCCTGATGTCCAGCCTGAACTTCCTCTGACACAGCTTCTTGGTGTGACCTTTTGTGAACTTGTGACCCTGAGAAGTCGTTTTCAGAGTGTTGATACATCATTGTCGCCCAGGCCCAAGATAGTTCAGTTTCAAATGTGTTTACAACAGTACTTCGCATTTTAGTATCAGAGTTCAGTCTGAGAACAAATGCAGTGTTATAGTTTGGACTTTGGCTCTAGTTCTGTGTTGTACATCTTTGATAATTAACACCCTAGGAGTTTAATTTGTTTTACTGAATTTCGTTAAGGCTTGGCATATCACTGCAAGGCTGCCTGTTTGTCTTTTATGTCCATTTGTTGATAGACATAACATAGTGATAGGCTTTTACAGAAAGGTAAGCAGAACAATGTTGCATTATGAAAGTCTCATCATAGGATTATGCTGGGTGTAGTCATCTGAAGTCTACAGTGTCTGTGCTGTACTACCTTGTGTGAGTGGAGGGTGTTTTTTATGGGGGATATTGTGGATGCTTCTGTTATTTTTGTGTGTGTTATGCTACATAGGACATTATTTGGAAGTTTCTAGATACAACATTGTATGTGAAAATAATTTGGCAGCAGTCTTGAAAGAATCATAGAATGGTTTGGGTTGGAAGGGACCTTAAAGATCATCTAATTCCAACCCATCTGCTGTGGGTAGGGACACCTTCCTCTAGACCTGGTTGCGCTAACGCTAAGCCCAGTCTTGAGCACTTCCAAGGATGGGGCATCACAGCTTCTCTGCACAGCCTTTGCCAGTGTCTCACCACCCTCATAGTGAAGGATTTCTTCCCTATATCTAATCTAAATCTACCCTCTGTCAGCCTCAATGCATTCCCCCTTGTCCTGGCAGTACATGCCATTGTAAAAAGTCCTTCTCCAGATTTCTTGTAGGCCCCTTTAGGTACTGAAAGACTCTTGTAAAGTCTCTCCAGAGACCTTCTCTTCTCCAGGCTGAGCAAGCCCAGCTCTCTCAGCCTGTCTCCATTGCAGAAGTGCTACAGCCTTCACAGCGTCTCCATGGCCTCCTCTGGACTCAAGCAGGTCCATGTCCCTCCTGGTGTGAGGGCCCCAGAACTGTATGCAGAACTGCAGGTGGGGTCTCATGGGAATGCAGTGGAGGGGGAAAATCCCCTTCCTCGACCTGCTGGTGTTGTAGTTTAAACTCGGTTAGCCCCACAGCCGCTTTCTGACTTCCCTCCCTCCACCCACCAGCTCCCAGAGGGGTGGGGAGGAGAATCAAAAGAATGTAACTCCCATGGGTTGAGATAAGAACAGTCTAGTAACTAAGGTATAACACAAAGCCACTACTGCTACGACCAATAGTAATAATGATAAGGGAAGTAATAAGGGAAGCGAATACAACCGCTCACCACTTGTGGACTGATACCCAACCCGACCTGAGCAACTATCTATCCCTTCCAGGTAACTGCCCCCAGTTTATAGACTGCGTATGACATGCTGTGGTACGGAATACCTCTTTCGCTAGTTTGGATGAGGTGTCCTGTCTCTGCTTCCTCCTGGTTTCCCCTCCTCCCTGGCAGAGCATGAGGCTCAGAAAGTCCTTGGTCAGAGTAAACTTTACTGAGCAGCAACTAAAAACATCGGTGTTACCAGGGCTGTTCCCAGGCTGAAAGTCAAAACACAGCACTGCACCAGCTACTAAGAAGTAGAAAAATGACTGCTACTGCTGAAACCAGGACAGCTGGTCATGCTGCTTTTGATGCAGCCCAGCATACAGTTGGTTTCTGGGCTGTGAGCGCACATCGAAGCTGACTCATACTGAGCTTCTTGTCAGCCAATACCTCCAAGTCCTCCTCAGGGCTGCTCTCAAACTGGTCTCTGCCCAGCCTGTATTTGTGCTTGGGACTGAAAGAATTACAGCTGAAGATCATTAAATAGATCTAAATAGGTTGCATATTCTGAAAGTATCTTTTGTTTTCTTTTTCTCCCCTGCCAGAAAAGGAGCAAATCGATACCTGACTGTGAAGAAGAAGGATGGCTCAGAACTAACACATGCAATAATGACTTGTGTCTTGGCTCCCAGTACAAAACATGCTGTTCAGAATTTAATTCAGAGATTTCCTGTAACAAATAAAGAGCGAACAGAACTTCTGCCAAAGACAGAGCGAGGAAGTGCGTGTGCTGTTGAATCTGGTACGTTCAGCGTGTCTTCTGATACGCACTTGTGAATCAGCACTGCATAAAAAAAATGCAGCAACTCACAACCCAACCACAAAACAAACCCCTTTCTTTCCTGTCTCTACCATTCCAAGTGACTCCCTCCCCCACCACAGACCCATTAATTTTCTTGACTTTCAGTTGTTAATATAGGGTCTTTTAAAAGTGGTGTCATGAGGAACTTAAGCAGTCATGTCATCCACGTTCCCATTTCTCCTCTGTGCAAAGTTACTTTTGAATCTTTATTCCAGTTCCAGGCAAATTTATTTGGAAGCACATTTCTGAAATGTGAGGTCCTACAAGTTCCATGAGGTGAGATGGGGAAAAAGAAGCGTAACCATGACTGTAAGAAAACCCTTACGAGAAAATGAGTCTGGCTGTTCTTAAAGAAATTAATGGTCTCCCAGAATAAGTTGGGGTTATTTTTGTCATTTTCTAAAATAGATTTGGTCCCTCTGAAACTACTATATAGACTTCTTGATTTCTACAGATTGAAAGAATTCAGTGGAAGGCAAACTTCTGATATATTATGTTTTTTTTTAAACAATGCTTTTAACAAGATTATTGCTTTAACAGTTATGAGTCTAAGAGTTATGTTGTTTCTATATGCAAAGCTGGGTGTAGTGCACGCAAAGCACTTGTACCAGTATGCTTTGTTCCATTGTAAATTTCTGACTAACAGCATTTCATGCTTTAAGCACTTCCTTTTCTAGTTTTCTTTTTCAGTTGTTTCAGTTGTTTAATAGGATCGTTTAATGAACAGAGTGAAACTATAATAAAAGCAATTCCTTAGGGAAGTAAGGCATACACAATATCAATATGGAGGTGTGAATATGTAAACTTGATAAAAGTCCAGGAAAATATGCCAGGCTGCTTTTCTTAGGTTTAGTTTCTATTTCTGTTTTTGCTTTTCATGACCTTTTTTGACTTTGAGCAATTCACTGGGATAGTCTGGTTTTGTTTAAAATATCTGTGAAAGTAAAAACTCATTTGAACAATATTTATTTCAAACATTGTAACAGAATGTGTTGTTATGAATATGGTTTTTAAATGTGTGATGGGTTTGTCACTTCATCGGTAGGGGTGCATATAAAATCAGGAATATTCATTTTATGTACTGTTTGAAAACAGTTTTTTTAGTGACCTTTTGTATCTAAGTAAATTGATAACTTCTCTTACAGAAAACAGAGAAGTGAACAAGACAAGTGGACGACTTAACAATGGTATACCCCAGGTTCCACTGAAAAGAGGGGAATCGGAGTTTGATTCCTTCAGGCAATCCCTACCAGTTTTTGAAAAACAGGAAGAAATTGTCAAAATAATAAAGGAAAATAAAGTTGTTTTGATTGTAGGAGAGACTGGATCAGGAAAAACTACTCAAGTATGTTTCTTTAATGAAGTAACAAAGATAACAGTATTTATATAAAACTAATGCAAATTTTATAATATTTCTGTAATACGGGATTTCTTTATGCTAGTTTTGCTAGTTCATTTTCTTGCTTTTGAAATACTATGCCAGCAGATGTGTACTAAAAGCATAACAGTTCTGCACAATTTTCTGATAAATACTAGGTTCTCATTAAAATAGTGTAAAATATTGAAAGAAAGGTAGCTATGATTTTCCTTAGCCTTTTTCTTTCCTTAGCCCTTTTCCTTCCAAAGCTAGTTCTGCTCTTAATGTCTAGAGTAGAATACTGTTGTGTTAAAACCTTTTTTTTTTTTTATAGATTTTTCTGAAGCAGGAGAGGAAAGCTTTTGTACAACTTTTGTAACTTTTTAACAGATTAAACTTAAAATCAGAAATTTATTTTCAAGTACAATTGCAATGATAATTCTATAGTGAATTCTTTTGCTACCTGTGTAATATTGAGATGCAGTTCAATTGTTTCACTGTGGTAAACAAGCTGACTTTATCAAACTAAAAAGTAAATTTAAACCACTTCTTTACAGATACCTCAGTTCCTTCTTGATGACTGTTACAAAACTGGAACTCCTTGCCGTATATTTTGCACTCAGCCAAGACGCTTGGCAGCAGTTGCTGTGGCTGAAAGAGTGGCAGCAGAAAGAAGAGAAAAGATTGGCCAGACAATTGGTTATCAGATCCGATTAGAAAGCAGGTACTACTTCTTAAAGTCAATTGATCTTATGTTGGTATCTTTAGTCTTGTGTACGTTTAAACCACAATGTATTTGGGATACAGCATAGCAAATATAGGTAGGTTATGTTATTTCAGGTCATGGAATATTTAAGAGTGAGAAGGACAGTGTTTGTCTTGTATTTTGCAAGTTCTTGTAGTCAGTTGTCTTTAAGTGAATTGCAGGTGCTTTGTCTTGATTTCTTTTTGGGTGTTGTGTGGAATTCCTTGTCTTATTTTCAGATCAAGTCTACACTTTCCTCTCTTTTTCTGCCAACTTAACAGATATTGATACAGAAGTTCTGCAGGTTTAACAATAGATAGGAAGACCTCTGTGCTATAATGAATGCTGTGTAGTGAAAGTTCATAGGGGACGTAAAAAGGAAAAAAAGCAACATTTTAATATTGAGCATTATTTACCAGTATAGTTTGGGTAAATTTTACTCTGTTTCATCTTTGTTTAAAGCATGAAGTGACACAAAAGTAGAGATTTCTAAGTCACCTAAGGAATTTGTTCCTAAAGGAGAGAAGGAATTGATGAAAGTCTGAAGGTTGTGTGCAGTTTCTACATTCTGTGAACTGTGAAGGTAGCGGGATTTCCAGGAATGAGCAGCAGTTGATCTGTGAGTGAGAAGATGGCAAAAGGTATAGCTGTTGCTTGTATGGATGAAGATACCACATAGCTAATGAAAATTAGTGCACTCGAACAATAAAACAAAGTTAAAGAAGAATTTGAATACGTGTCAAAAGCTTACAAGGCTATTAAGGGATTAAAAGAACTAGTAAAGATGAATTGCAAATAATGGTTAATATGTGGAAGTATGATGCTGGCTGAAGCAGAACAAATTGAAATGGAAGAATTACTGGAAGCAGTGCAGAAAATCCTGCTTAAGAAGAATCAACAGATTAAACTCAGGAGAAAGATCAAAAAGGAGACATGGCAATATTTTCAACTTTCGGCAAAAAAGATGTGGGCTGGAGGTAGTTACAGTGATGATTTCTAGAAGGCTACTGAAGAAGAGAGAAGAGTAGAAATGGGTAAAGCAAAGGAGGGATGAATTCCAAACTTGGAAACAAATACGCATATAATGACTAGGAACTCACATCTTCAGGGAAAGAACTGTAGAGTACAATACAGAGCAACTTCATGGTACTTAAGATGGCAGTGCTGGAGAAGATAATGGCAATTGCTAGTTTTACTAGCTAACTCTGCCACAGGTACTAGAATAGTCACTTTTTAAGAATTTGAAATTCTTGAAAAAGCATTTGAAAAGGATCAGCTGATTTCTTTGTGATTCAGTCATGTGCAGTGTATTGGGATTGCGTGGCAAGGTTTTGGTAGAAGGGGTCTGTCTACCTGTGAGAAGCTGCTAGAAGTTTCTTCCATGTCCAACTGAACCAATGCCAGCTGGCTCCAAGGAGGACCCATTGTTGGGCAAAGACAAGCCTGTCAGTGACAGTGGTGGCACTTCTGGGATAATGTATTTGAGAAGTGGGGGGGGGGGGGGGGGGGGATGAAACACACCGCAAAAAAACCCAACCAAACTGTGCAATTACAGCTGGAGAGAAGAGTGAGAGCACATGGCAGAAACAGCCCTGCAGACACCCAGATCAGTGCAGGAGGGAAGGAGGTGCTCCAGGAACCAGAGCAGAGGTTCCACTGCAGCCAATGGTGCAGCCCATGGTGAGGTAGGTTGTGCCCCTGTAGCCCAGGAAGGTCCATGGTGGAGCAGATTCCACTTACAGCCCATGGAGGACCCCACACTGGAGCAGGGGGATGCCTGAAGGAGGCTGTTATCCCACGGGAAGCCTCTGCTGGAGCAGGGTCCTGGTGGGACCTGTGGCACCATGGAAAGAGGAGCCTGCACTAGAGAGGTTTGCTGCAGGACTTGTGATCCTGCAGGGACCCATGTTGGAGCAGATGCTGAAGAACTGCAGCACCTTGAAGGTCCTCATGTTGGAGAAGTTCATAGAGGACTGTCTTGTGTGGGAGGGACCCCATGCTGGAGCAGGGGAAGAGTGTGAGGAGTCGTTGTGGTTTAATCCCAGGTGCCAACTAAATACCAAGCAGTCACTCACTTACTCCACTGATCCCACACCAGGTGGGGTGGGGAGAAGAATCAGGAGAAGGTAAAACCTGAGGGTTGAGATAAAAACTGTTTATTGATTGAAGCAAAGTAAATACAATAATTAACAATAATAATAGGGAGCAAAAAAAGAGACTAAGAATAAAATTCAGGAAAAACAAGTGATGCACAGTACAACTGCTTAGTACCCACTGACTGATACCCAGCCCAACCCAAGCAGCGATCCGTCCCTGCTGGCATGATGTGCTGTGGTAAGGAATACGCCTTTGGCTCGTTTGTGTCAGGGGTCCTGTATCTGCTTTCTCCTGGCTTCCCGTGCCCCTCCTCACTGGCAGAGCGTGGGAGACTGAAAAATCCTTGATCGAGGTAGATGCTACTAAGCAGCAACTAAAAAAACATCAGTGTGTTATTGGCATTGTTCTCAGATTGAAGCCAATGTGCCAGCTACAGAATGAAGCAATGTGCCAGCTACTAGAAGGAGAAGTAACTATCACAGCTGGAAACCAGGAGAGAGTCCTCTCCCTGAGGAGGACTCTCAGGGGGATGAGACAACGTGTGATGAGCTGGCTGCAAGCCCCATTCTGTGTCCCCCTGTGCCAACTACACGGGAGGAGGTAGAGAATCTGCGAGTAAAGCCCAGGAAGACAGGAGGGGTGGGGGAAATACTTGGTTTTACTTTTCATTATGCTACTGTGATTCAGTTGGTAATAATTAAACTGATTTCCCCAAGTAAGGTCTGTTTTGCCCATGATGGTAACTGATGAATGATCTCTCCCTGTCCTTATCTTGACTCGCAGGCCTTTCTTGGTATTTTCTCTCCTCTGTCTAGTTGAGGAGGGGGAGTGATAGAGCAGGTTTGGTGGGCTCCTGGTGTACAGCCAGGGTCAACCCACCACACAGAGGGAAATAAAAGACTGTATCCAAGCATATGCTGAAGAACTGGAATCTGTTTCTCCAATGCAGTCCATACTGAATTTTCCAGTAAATTAACATGCAGAGGTTCTCAAGGTTCTGTTTCACTTGCTTATTTATTTATATAAATTTACATCTCAATTTGTTAGTAAATCCGTTTTCTGAAGTTTTGGAGCATAAGCACCAAGGTTGCTTAGGTGCCCTCTGGGAATAGGCATAGTTTAAAAGAAATAGTGTGCAAGGATTCTTTGGTGAGAGAACTGTAATTCTGCTTCTGGTGAGCAGCTATTAAATACTTTAATTTTCAGTAAGTGGTGGAAAGCTAACCACATTTGAATGGTGCAGGAGACTGAAGAATCTTTTTGAACTTTTCAATAGGGTTTCTCCAAAGACACTGTTAACGTTTTGCACTAATGGCGTACTACTTCGCACCCTGATGGCAGGAGACAGCACTCTATCAACCGTGACACATGTTATTGTGGTAAGAATCCTGTTGTATTCATGTGAGCTCTTGCAGTATGTGTTATTTGTTAGTTGGAAGGTGAGATCTTAGTTTTCTTTATTAATTTGCTGAGCATATAAGGTGGTTTTGTTTATTTACAATCAGAATTAACATTGGAGCCTTACTGAATCTTTATTGTAGCATGTAGACTTTTGATGTTTTAAATTTTTTTTGGGGGTAAAAGTACTTTAAGTCCATGACAATATTTAATTTTGGAATCATGATGCAGTTTTGGAGGACAGAGCTCTTAAGTTTTTTTTTCTGAGCTGCCTCTGTCAGAAAGCAGAAAAGCCCTAGGGAGGCTAATGTAGATAAGTTTGTGAGAATTTCTTGTATCGTGTACTTGTTTTAGCAATATCAGGTTTGCAGTCTGTTTGTGCAAATGTTTTTAAGATAATGAGTCATCTAATTTTGAGCAAATTATTTAAGTGCATTTGTTTACATATATGTATGTAAATATTTCTATTGTGGAGTTTGATAGATCAGTGGAACCAGGACGTTTACCACAAGTTCTTCCCTGCTGAAGATAGAAAAATTCATAATTTTAAGTGCTTGTCTGTTAAACTAAATGGAAAAAAGTATAAGAATGATATATACATTATTGGCTTCAGCCTAAAATGTTGTGCTTGTATCCTGCTTTGTAAGTTCATAATATAAACCAAAACAGAGCACACCAGCAGAGATGATTAATCAGTCATGTGCCTTAATTGATGATAAGCTTTGTGCATGACTTAATGGATTGAAGCAATTTAACTTTTTTCTGATTATGTGGTATCGTACATTTAACTGTTCATCAATTATGAAGCAAGAATTTATTAAAATAAGATGTGCAGGATTTGGGTTTGTATTATTATCTTGAAAATGAAATTAAAATATAAGAATTCGAAAAGTTTCAGAAATTCACTTTCACCTCTGAAATCAAGGTATGTGTGGCTTGTGCATTACCAGTGCAGTCTGCTCTGGTGTCTTTATAAAACCTCTTGGAATATTTTTTTACTTCTGGATAGTTTTTAAAAAGAAACTCACTTAAACTAGACGTACACATTTTAATGCATCTATAATGTGCTGGCAAATTACGTATTTTAGTTTTTCTTAAAAGTTCATGTTTCTAAAAAGTTATTATTTTGGATCTGTGATGTTTACCTGTTATTTGTTTTTTGTTTTCTGTTTTATTTTCCCCTTTTGTTATAGGATGAAGTACATGAGAGGGATAGGTTCAGTGACTTCTTGTTAATAAAACTGAGAGATGTGTTGCAAAAGCACACTAATTTAAAACTAATTATTTCTAGTGCTGCTCTAGATGCAAATCTCTTTATTAGGTATTTTGGAAGTTGCCCAGTAATACACAGTAAGTATTTACGTAAACTCTTAAATCTGAATATACCTGCCCTAGGACTTAGAGATCTTACTAAACTGTAGTAAACCAATCTGAGTAAGGGAACATAGATTTATGTTCTCTTTTTTTATTCCTCTTCACCCTCCTGGCTTACAAATTTTCTGCACGGTTGACCTTCTCTGGCACCTTGCAGTCCTCTTTTAACAATGATGTCAAAGTGAAACTGTTTTGAGAAGAAGGTTTTCTGCATGTCAGCCTTTTTTAAGAAGTTCAGCAGGCTCAGGACATGGATAGGATCACTTTCTTTAGAATCTTCTCTACAAACAGTCTGTTTATTTTAGTGAATGTTCCTGAAAAAGAAGTCTCGTGGGTTTTTTTGAAGATTGAAGTGTTTATTTCTAGTTCCCAGTTCTGAATTTCTGCCTAGTGAAATAAGGCTTGTAGACTGTTGACGAATAAACCAGAAGTTACACAATTTCAGTGTTTTCCAAATTTTTTCTTTAGAGAAGGGAAATCTCAGTTAAAATTGTTGTGTGGCTTTCCAGTTTACTCTTTTTGTAGCTTCCTGTTCATTTATTCATATGTTTATTTAGGAAATATCTGATGGCAATCTCTCCAGTTTACCTGAGTAGTTATATTGTTATCACATACTAGTCTTTGCAGGCTAATTGCAACTGAAAAGATACTTTCCCTTTTCCAATCTTGAGAATTAAGAATTAGAAGAGGGTTTAGGTACTTTGTTAATGTAATGAAAAAGATTTGATCCTCCTTCAGCAATATAGCTGACAAAATCCTGACCACAGAAAACAGTATTTTGTAGTTGTGGGTTCCTGTGGTACACAGAGTTTGTGATCAGTGTTGGAAGACTTCCTCTCTGACAGCTTCTAAAAGTATGTGAACTGTAGCTTGGTTTTTCTGAAAAAAAAAGTCCTGGGTGTTTTAAACTCAGCTATGGCAAATGTTTGTTAACAGACAACAAATCAGAATCTAGGGATTTTAGTTCTTCCTGTAAAAAAGAATTCTTTAATGTCCTTAAATAAGCTCTAGAAAGCAGTGATATTGAAAAAGAAATCAGGGTGAATTATTAGAAGATAAACACCACTGGTATGTCTGATTGATCAGGAAGTATTTGGTCAAGAACACCACATTTGGCTGAGGTGATTAAGGAAACTGAGAGAAGTCCCATCTCATACACTCCTCATGAAATAAAGTAGTTTAGTACAAAGGTGCCAATCTGCCTGTGGGATCTTGCACTAAAGCTGTATTAATTATTGTTAGATTTAGTAATCCAGGTGGCAGTTTTACACAGTGAATTCTTTTTTTGTAACCCTAAACAAAAATGGTTATTTTCTTTTTCTCATTTTTATAAAATTTTAATTAATAACTGTCAATCTTATGCGCATTTCTTGCTATAACACTTAATAGAATTGAAGAGATCAGTGATAAACAAAGTGCGCAGCTGATGTTTCCCTTTTAAAATGTTGTTTTGTTTTGTGGCCCAGAATTTTAAGAAAATAAACTCCAGTGAAGATAGTCTTACATTTATTAATACTGTATGAATTATTTATACTTTCAGTACAAGGAAGACCTTTTGAAGTTAAAGAGATGTTTTTGGAGGACATTTTACGAAGCACTGGGTATACAAACAAAGAGATGGTAAAGTACAAAAAAGAGAAGCAGCGAGGTTGGTGGACTTCTTAATTATTAGGTTTGGCACTGAGTCTCACTGATTGAACAAATAAATAGAATTATTCTCTGTTAAAATTTCCATGGTCAAAATATTAAATGACACATGGTTAGATGACAGCAAGTATCTTTAAGTTCCCAGTGTCTACATTATTGAAGTAGATTATGCAACTTCAAAAAGAAATTTTTTCACTTTCAGTGGTTACATTCTATTTGCTTTCAGTTGATAACTGTTAAATTTTTCTTCATTATTAAGGAGTTGAATTGCGTATAATTGGGGACTTTGCCCAGATGAAAACTGTAGAGGCAGAAGATACTATGTGCTGACTTTTGGGTGAAAATTGAAGTGCAGCCATTAAAGAAAGCATGATTTTGTACATCTTGCACAGATGTGGTTCTCATTGGGAATGTTTTCATTGCATTCTTGAGACATGGATGTATTCAATATGTATCCCCAGAAGCATTAACACACGTGAATTTAATGTAGTTGGTTTGCAGTTGGTTAAGTGTATATATATTGTTTGAGACATTTTCCTGACAACTGAAAGTAATGATTGTAGTCTGTATTCAAACAAACAAAAAAAAAGTGTGGGCAAACCCAAAATCTGTACCATCTAGTACTAACTGTATGTTTATCGTGGTGCTTAACTCTGATCACTGTGTATGGAAGAATTCAGCCAAGGCACACTGATGCCTTCTACTGTTTTTTCTGCTTGTACACAAAAGTTAGTTGTTTCATGCAGGAGCTGTATCACTTCTCTTTGGTATTTCACTTCTGGAGAAAGATCTGAACTGAGCATGGCATAGAAGATACTTAGGAAGCGCGTTTGAATGCACTACATTGGAATACTGGAGAGTTAAGCACCCAAATAGTGTTTTTTGCACTGTTCTTATAGCAGATGTTTGCAGTGGTGCACTTCAGGTGCCCTTAATCGTGGAATATTAGACTGATAACAAAATTCTAGATTAAATAAAAGGAGATTGAATAGGTAACTTTGTGACTTGATAGAAGTGTTTTTTGTAACTGAAAACAATAATAAAAATGACTAAAGCTTAAAAAAAAACAGAAACAAACCAAAACCAAACAACAAAACTTTATGCATTCTAGAGGAGAAACAGCAAAGCAGTCTTACTGAGTGGTGCTCTGCTCAGGAAAATAATAGCAAAGTGGAATCTCAAAGACAAAGATCTGTCCCAAGTGCAACTGAGGAGTATAATCTGTTGGATGATGGTGGTGACACAGTATTTAATCAACTGGTAAGTTTTTGCTTTTGTTGGAAGAGGTGTTTAAATCTGCATTGTATTATTACTACCCATGTAAAAACTCTTTTCTAAAGGTGTTACTCCTTTTGTGTGTCTAGAATGATATTAACATTTTTTAATTTTTTTTTATCAGCGTGAATGATCCTAGCTAACATGTGCTTTTCAGTTATGGTGGTTGTACATAGCTTTTGTTCAGATCAAGTGGCTAGACTGCCATTGTTTAAGGTACTTGCATATGATACAATAAATGCTTTCACTATTTGAATGCTGTATTCCTGATTGTTACTTCGAAAACTCACTGTTCAAATTCTTTGTGTCTAATATATGAGGATAAAGACCGCTCTTGGAGGAGAGTCATCTTTCAATGTAGCTTTTTCTCTTCAGGCTGAGAAAGATGTGAATTGCCTTGAGCCATGGCTAATAAAAGAAATGGATTCTTGTCTTTCTGATATCTGGTTGAATAAAGATGTTGATTCCTTTGCTCAGGTGTTCCACCTCATTTTAACTGAAAATGTCAGTGGTAAGTTTTTCATCTTACTGCATTAAAAAAAAAAACCAAACCCCACACCACAAAATGTTTTTTATTTCTGTGGCTACTCTGTCTCCAATTTCAAACGTTATCTTTTGAATTCTGGTGTGTATTGAAAAAAATAGGGTTAGCAAAATTAACGAGGTTTGTAGATACTTCTTTTGAAGTATTGACATGTTTCTGAAATAGTGTTAAAATTCACATGAACTGACTAGTGGGATAAAGTGAGGAAATATTTTCTTCGGGGTGGATTTTGAAAGTAATTTTTATACTACCTTTTGCTGAAAAAAATAATGTTTGTATTAGGTTTGCTGATGTTTGTTGTACTTCTCAGTTGATTATAGGCACAGTGAAACCAGTGCAACTGCGCTAATGATTGCCTCAGGGAGAGGCTTTCTGAGTCAAGTAGAACAACTGATAAGTATGGGAGCAAGTATCCACTGCAAATCATCCAATGGCTGGTAAAACAAACAGATAAACTGAAAGACAGATTTATTTGTCAAGATACAAAGGAGAAACAACTTTCTATAACATCTAAGCTAATTTATCTGACTGTTATAAGCACTAATATATTTTGACAACTTAAACAATTTCTGACTTCTGTTTATCGCATTATTTTCCATAAATGCTGAATTCAGTTCTTAATGAAACAGTCTCAATATGGGATATACTGTCTTGGTTTCAGTGAGTCTGATTTGATGCACTGGTTTGAAGAATTGGAATCTTTCTCACTGTATTGATTAAATTATATCTAAAATGCCTGGCAATTTTAGTTTAAGAGAGTAACCTATATTTGATTTAAACATAATGTAATACATGTGCAAAGATCTTTGTTATATCTGTAAATATGTTGTATCATGCAAAAAATATGTGTGAATGTGTAAAAATTCAGATTTTTGTGTCTTCATATAAACGGAGAACTATACTAAATAATTGTAGTATGGAAAGATAAGAATTAGGATTCCAGAGGTATGATATGTGAAAAATTTCCTGAAGAATGTAATTTAAAAGGAAAACAGAGTGAACTGCATTGTGTGGGGGACAACTCTAAGACACGAAAAAGCCTAATGTTTTCATGTCTTTTTGAGAGAAAGGTAGGGGATGTGACTTCTCAGGTTGATTTAAAGGAGCTAGTAAAGGGTACTGCAAAAAGGCATGGCTCATCCTGTCACATTGGTGTGTGTTTTTTGAAGGAAAGGCACACTCTTCCTCCTCATTTCTTTCTGCATGTTTGAGGATACTTCTGTATAAAACTGGGATTTTCTTTTTGTGGTTACCTGAAATCCTATTGTTACTACATGCACTTTAAAATGGGAATTTGCAGATCCAGCAATAACAACACTGATTAAACATTAAAGCGGAAACTGATAGAGAGGTGCAGAGTCAGTTGTCTCCTCATGTAACATGCTATTCATACGCATCTTATGAAGTGAGAAATTAATACAGATTTTTATGTAACTCTTTTCAGGGTGGCGTTGGACTGGGCTAAACGCTTTGGGCAGACTGAAGTTGTTGACCTTTTAGAGTCCTACTGGTAAGCTATAACTAATTTGCAGAAGCTGCTGAAAAAATACAAGGTTTAATGCTCTTAGATTAGCTTTTATCATCGTTCAGTCAGAAGAGATTTTATCTTTTTATACTTTAGAATCTGGCCTAAATAGCAAGATCCATTTGAGAATAGGAATATTTCAAAAATATATTTATGGAAGAAAAAGTTTGTTTGTATTCATTATCACAGTAATTATGTTTGCATGACTCCTTGGGTAAATATATTTCTAGTGGTGTAGAATTTCTTTGATAATATTAGCACTTATCACCTTAATATGGATATTCCCATCATTATTATATATCTAGGCAGGGTGTGATTATAGTAACTGAAATAAATATACAGAGGACATGGCCATTTTATACCATACACCATTTTAATTTCAGATGCTTATTCTGGAAACAAATCTCTTGGGTATTGTTGGAACATGATAGCGTATTAAAGAAACTTTATATGAGTAACATGGCCATTCAAGAACTGTTTTTCGGTTAATTTACAGATACAGTAGTTTCACTGTGTAGAGCCCTGTGTTATTATGATTTCTCTTGGTGTAGTTTATGGTTTATGTTAGTGTAATACCTCAACTGTTATGTTAGTGAAGTTTTTGGAAAATACATTTCTTTTAAATAGTTTTCCCTTAACAGATGCTGTCTTTCTACCTTGAGTTCTGTCACATTTGCTTATGTTTGGGTCTCAATAAAGTATAATAAAGTTAACACTAAAAATTGAAGTTGCATGCTTTGCTAAGTTAACACTTAAGTCAGTGAATGGTAATAGTTTTGTGGAGATGCTGTTCTCCTACACTTTAAAATTCAAGATGAATAGTCTTGTTGATCTAAATTCGAGTTGATGGGTGAATGCAAACCTGAAGCAAACAACCTTGACTCTGGCCTATGTATTTATGTATTTTAGTGCTTCAGTGGAATCTGGAAATCTGGATGAAAGTTCCCTGGTCCAAACAAGTGGTAGTGACCTGGATGCAGAGGACAGAGAGCTGTTGAAAGCTTATCATCACAGTTTTGATGATGAAAAGGTGGATCTGGACCTGATTATGCACTTACTTTATAACATCTGTAGTAGTAGTGATGCTGGTACGTATATACACACACTCCCAGTAATCGCCAGTGTATAATCACTGTGGATTCAGTTTCTGATGAATTATACCCTTTTTTTCAGTGATTCCAAATAGGTAAAACCTTCCAAGTGCTTAGTATACGTAGTGCTGACATATATTAACTCTGCAAACCAACTTCTTTTTTAGGAGCGATTTTAATATTTCTTCCAGGATACGATGAGATAGTTAGCCTGAGGGACCGTATTCTTTTTGATGACAAGAGATTTGCTGATAATGCTCACAGGTAGAACCTCTGATTTTATGGTTGTCTTGAGTTTATACTGTTTCTTTTAAAAATCCTTAAAATGTGTTCTTTGTCTTGCATTAGATACCAAGTTTTCATGCTTCATTCAAATATGCAGACTTTGGATCAGAAGAAGGTGCTTAAAAGTCCACCTTCTGGCATCCGCAAAATAGCAAGTATCTGAGGACTTTGTGAGATACTATGTTGATCTATTTTGTCGTTGCTTTTACAGTTATTACAGCTACTATAGACTTTTTTTTTTTAATTGCAGATTCTTTCCACTAATATTGCAGAAACCAGCATAACAGTCAATGATGTTGTATTTGTTATTGACTCGGGGAAGGTGAAAGAGGTATGATTCACTTAAGCTTATTTTGGGAAGTATATATCCTAGTGTTCATAATACATAAGTTTTGGGGAGCTACATAGTAGGCTGAGAGGTAGTGCATGTCAGATGACAAAACTCACTGAGGTTTTGACATCCATTTGTTTTTATACCAGTGCTGTGAATAGCTAGCTGTTTAAAACCCCTGTAAAAGCTATTGCAGGTTGATATATCTACATGTTTTTATATATAGATATATGAATATAGTATTTTTTTATTTTTTTTTCTATAACAAGTCCATCAGTGTAGACCACCATCTTCCTGAGACTTGGAGAACACTAGGACTTCCCTTTGTGCTGTAACTGTATCTAGCCCAAATCTAATCCATGTTTTTTAAGCACTGTTTTTGATATGTTGACTGCCTATTCCCTAATTAATTGCTCAAGAAAAATGAGGTAGCATAGTGAGGCAGTTTAAGACCTTTTATATGAGTTAGGAAATAAAACCAGATTTCCTAGGAGACACTCAAACCAGGTATCTGAAGTTCTCATTGGTAATACATTTTTTTTTTTTTTTGTAATTTTACATCAAATGTTGGAAAATAAGGGTGTAATTTTCAAGTCAGACAAAGAGGAAAACTTTATTTAATATGATACCATGGTTTTGCTTGGTTTGTGATACCACAAAACACAGCCCATGTCTTTTGTTGACTTGCAGTTGCCTATTGACTAGAAATCTTTAATTTAGAAAACTGTGTAGCAGTTTCTACGAAGATACTGCAAAGGAGGTAGCATAAATTCACTTGAAGTTAAGTACTTTAGAACATACCTTTGTGCCAGAAGCTCATGGTTCTTAGTATTATTTTTATTTAGAGAGCTTCTGTTGATGATCTAGATAATGTATTTCATGTACCCTAGTCGGTCTTGGTTTTATGTTCCTTGCGTTGCTTTTATAGAAGTCTTTTGATGCACTGAGCTGTGTTACAATGCTGAAAATGGTGTGGATTTCAAAGGCCAGTGCTATCCAGAGAAAAGGCAGGTAATAAATGCTTCATACTGAATTTTATTTTGCAGATATCCACCATCTTGTATGTTAAGAATAAAATACACAATGTAATAGCAATTGGGTAATGTTAACCTCGTCCAGTATTATGTTGGATAATGGCCGATACCGATTTTCTGCAGAAGAGTGAAGGGTCAGCATGTGTTTCCTTGGAGTCATTTTCCAAATTATAGAAGAGTGACACTCAAGAATTTCCCAAAGTTTACATTAGATCTAAATTGCATGAACTTCTCCTTCCTCTTTCTAGCATGTAGCACCCTCAGCCACAGTGTCCAATAAGGTTTTTCATAATTCACCTGTGGGCAATAGGCTACCTATTGATAGTCTAATAGATGTCCCTTACTGCTATGTTAGAGACTTTGAGCACTGATTCCTTATTCACCTTCTGCAAACTCTTCATGGTTTATTGGGCCTTTATCATATTCCTTCCCAAGACTGTGTGAGGGCTGAGGGGTTATGTACCAACAAATGCCTACATTTGGTGATACTATATTGGCATTAACCTGCAGGAATTTGAGTGTGAATGAGAAAATTTGCTGTCTCAGTCCCTTCACTCACAAGTTGTTTGGTCTTCATTCTTCCTTTTACTGCCTTTAACTTTGAACTGTTTGGGCCATGTGAAGAGGAAGAAATTAAATTTATTATTTATACTCCTTATAGCAAAGGGCAGTTGAGATTTGGATTGATCTTAGGTTATCAAAACCCCACATCACTTTATTTTTAGATAGATCTTACTTTAATTTCCCCAAATCTTTCAGTATTGGGGCAAAATTCTAATGGAGATACGTATATATATTTCAATATACTATTGGAAATAATCCATGTACTACAAAGCTCTCACCTACCTTGTGGGACTTAACACTTGATGACAAAATTATCTGTTTCTTAGACTTGCTTCTACACTTGCATTCTAAGTTTGTGGGTGTGTGTGGTGTTTTGGGGTTTTTTTTTTGAGTTTTTTGAATGTCTGATTTTCAACAACTTCCTATATTTCATTTTCAAGGGCTGGGCGCTGTCAGCCTGGAGTCTGTTTTCGTCTCTTCAGCAGGCTTCGATTTCAGAGTATGTTGGAATTTCAGACTCCAGAACTTCTAAGAGTGCCACTTCAGGTGCATGTTCAGTTACAGATTATAACTTTAAAAATGTATTATCATCAAACCATACTATTAATGCAGAAAAAGTGTTTGTCTTTTTGTGTGTGTATGTGGTTTTTGGTTTGATTTGGTTTGGGTTTTTTCTCTCGCCCAATCTTAATCTTTTTTTTGCCTTTTAACTTGCAGGAGCTTTGTTTACACACAAAACTTCTGGCTCCAATTAATTGTCCAATTGTTGACTTTCTTATGAAAGCTCCTGATCCTCCACCAGCTTTAATTGTGAGAAATGCTGTACAAATACTGAAGGTCAGCTGAATAATAGTTTTAGATGGGAATTGTATTTGATTTTATATTTGTGGTGTGGCAGCATATCTTACTGAGTTTTGTTTGTACTGAGACTGTTGTGTAAACACTTAAGGATGCTTTGAGTCTTTGTGTTGTCTAATTTTGTGTGTAGATGTATTTCTCCATGTTAAGGGAAGAGAATGCTCAAAAATCTCATCTCAAACTGTTACAGGTTTGAGTTGCTTTCTTAGTTAATGTCCAGTATCCACATACTTTGCGTTTATTGTAAATTTTGTCCACTTACCTCCACCCCCCCTTTTTTATAATTACACAGAGAATAGATGCCATGGACCCTTGGGAATATCTCACTGAACTTGGCTATCATCTCACTGAATTACCAGTAGAGCCACACCTTGGTAAAATGGTGTTATGTGCTGTTGTTTTGAAGTGCCTGGATCCTATTCTTACTATTGCTTGCACTCTTGCATATCGAGACCCTTTTGTCCTACCCGCACTGGCCTCTCAAAAGCGTGCAGCCATGCTGTGTAGAAAACGTTTTACTGCAGGAACATTTAGTGACCATATGGCGCTTCTCAGGGCTTTCCAGGTATTATTTCATTTTCAGACAAGAGTATTAATCACAGTAGATCACATATCTGTGTAAATGATGTACCAGTCAAGTTGCATGTAGTATGACTGATTAACTCCATAGAGAAGGAACTCTTTTTGCCTAGTGGTTTTCCCGCATGTTGGACTCATAAATTAGTGAGGGAACACTTTTTATCAGATTTTTTGTTATATTTCCAAACCTGGTTAAATTCTAAATGTTCCAACAAGGTGCCACTTTATGTCCTGCTACATTGACTGATAACTTAAAATAATTATCTTGATAATAATATAATGATCTTACAATAACGTAATGATCATTGTGTTAATTTGAGGAATGGGTAAAGAGAACAAAGTACTAAACCAGAAAACAAAAATTCAGCATTTAGGTTTGATAAACTTCCTTTCTTTCTGGTTGGTTTTATCTTCATTTTATTGATGTAAATTTCTCCTTTTTTTTTTTTTTCTTTTTTAGCTGGTGAAATTAATAGGCAAATGTAAAATATTCTTTACAGGCATGGCAGAAGGCGCGCAGTGATGGCTGGGAGAGAGCCTTCTGTGAAAAGAACTTCCTGTCTCAAGCCACAATGGAAATCATTGTAGGAATGAGAAGTCAGTTGCTTGGCCAGCTTAGAGCTTCAGGTAAATGGGTTTAAAAAAAAATTCAACATAGTTTTGGAGTCAAGTGTGTACCTAGTACAAGGGTATACAAATTGTAACAAGAATAGTGTTCATTGGTGTCATTTTCTTTCCCTAATTTGAAACAGACCAGTACATGTTCATGCAATTGCTAGAGTGAGGAAGTGTGGCTGGGGACCAGTTGATCTAATTGAAAGTGTTCTGATTGTTCCACATGCCACTGGCTTTCAGTGTGACATGTTTCCTTGGATTTTTACATTCTAGTATATTATTTCCGTAGGAAATGTCTTTGTGTTGTAAAAAGTAGTTGTATTTTATGTTAGTATAAAATCCTTTATCAAAGGATTTCAGTATAATGATTTCTTCTTGGTGCTGTTAAGTCAACAAATTTGTAAGGGTTTTGGGTTTTTTTTTGGTTTCATTTTCTTCACGTCAAATTCGTTTTGAGAAGCAAAAAAGAAAGATCTTAAATGCAAGCAAATACGACAATTTTTTATCTTATTCTTTCTTCAGGTTTTGTTAGAGCCAGGGGAGGAGCTGATATCAGAGATGTTAATACTAACTCTGAAAACTGGGCTGTAGTTAAAGCTGCCTTAGTGGCTGGGATGTATCCCAATCTAGTTCATGTAGACAGAGAAAGCCTTGTTTTGACTGGACCAAAGGAGAAGAAAGTGCGATTTCATCCTACATCTGTTCTTAGTCAGCCTCAGTATAAAAAGGTAAAATCAGTTTGAATTTATAGTCCATAAAAAAACCCCACTGTACTCTATTGAACATTTTAGAAATGTCTCGTCATAATTGTCAGTACTTTAAAAGCAGCATGTGCATTAAACACTGCATTTTTAAAAATTTTTCTTCCTGGCAGTTGAAAAATAAAGAATTGAAGTGGGTTTATTTTTCCAATATTATTTCATCAAAATGTATTTTGTTGTTCTAGATGGAATGAGAGAACAGTAAAAAAAATAAATAATTGCAAAACTTTTAAAGATGTTAAACAGTCCTTGCTCCATAGTAGCAGGAATAAGTTCTCCTCTGAAACTGATCTATTTTAGATCCTTTTTTTTTTTAAGCAAAATGTTTTGTTTCAAGGAGGAAGAGCAATTTGTGAGTCTGGTTGAATTCTCCCTCACTTTTTTTAATTTGTATGAGATTACGTGCATATAAATACGTATTTATTTCTACGCATATAAAATGTGAAATATGTTAAATTTTATTTTAATTGAAAACAGATGGCATGATAATGTAGCCTTATTTGCTCTTGCGCAGATTCCCCCTGCAAATGGGCAAGCTGCAGCCATTCAGGCCCTCCCTACAGACTGGCTTATATTTGATGAAATGACAAGAGCTCATAGGATTGCAAATATCAGATGCTGTTCTGTTGTAACACCTGTCACTGTGTCACTCTTCTGTGGACCAGCTAGATTGCCAAGCAATGCTTTGCAGGAGCCTTCATCCTTTCAAGGTATAATGAAGTTTGGATTTGAAATGTTTCAGTTGTTATATATTAGCATGTGATATGGAAGGCTTATTTTTCAAGAATATTTAATACATATATTACCAAATTCTTAAAATGACAGAGCTGTAGTACCTGTAGCTGTGCAAGAATAGTTTATAAGTTCTGTAATAGATGTCTCAGTTTTGTGAATCCTTGTAGATTCATATTCATAAATTACACTTACACAGCTGTGGAGTTTCTGAAATTACAGTACAGTTTGTGGCGGAATAAAAAACGGAGACAAAATGTTTAATGACAAAAGTAATGTTGAAAAGTGTAGTATGTATGGGGTTTTTCTGCAGACTAGTTTATTTGATATTTTGAACCACATTGTTCAAACTGAATAATAATGTGGAAACTGTTAATATGGTAAATATTCATATTAGTTCCAGCAGAAATATGCATTTTTAAAGATAATTTTCTAGTGGTAATTTTTGATGACAAGTAGCTCTACTATTAACTAGAAGTAATAGGGAGTATATAAAAACTTCCTTTGTTAAAACTTGAGTGCTTTAGGAATAGAAGCAAAAATAATCCATGCTGCCGCAGTTGTCTAGAAACAGTAATTTGAATCAGAGTCCCACGTTATTTTTGAATCTTTCCTGTCATGCTCTTAAACTGTTACCCTTAAAATAGTGTTTATGCTGATTGAATTACACTTTTTAAAAAAAACACGACCCTACTAATTAGCCATGTGTCTATATAATTTATATTTTTTTAATGGGTCTTTAAATCTGCTGTTTTACTAGGAAATAAAGCATAATGCATGGTTTTGCAAACAGCTTCACACAGAATTTTGATAATGGCTGGTTGATCCTGATGAAGGGACATGAGTGGTTAGATGGTATCAATACAAGTGCTTACATAGCAGGGACCTCAAAAAGGGCTGGATACTTCAATTCTGCTAACTGAAGCAAAGACTTCACTAGGGTGTATTTGCAGAAACTAAAAAGTGGCTTTACCTATATTTACATTCTAAAATAAAATTTAGAAGGAAAATGGGTTTATTGCTGATAATACAGTAGCGTTCAGTTTTTTTGTATATAATTGGAGGTAATACAGAAATGTTAATGTATCTTTTATATTTAATTCAGGGGATGGGTTGTCTAATGATAACAGTGATAGTGAAGTAGAGGACAAAACAACTGCTAATTTGGCACTACTGAAACTAGATGAATGGCTGCACTTCAGACTGGACCCTGAAGTAAGTAATGTATCACTTCAATGATTGTTTCTTTTGGAAGAATATATATATCTTGCTAAATCAGAATTATTTAGGTAACCAAGAATTTTCTGTTAGAGTGGCTGTCACAGACTGTTTGGGTTTCAGATTTATGGAATAAGATACTCTGAGACTTAGCCTTTATTTCATGTGCTCATGAAGAAATAAAACAAACAGGAGCTCAATCCCCTTTTGCCCACACTAGTCTACCTTACTCCATCATGGTGCAGGCATCACGTGTATCACAGTGGGAAGCAGGAAAGCCTCCACATCAAAAGCTTTTTGTGTAAGCTCATATTTTATACCTTCCAGCTTAGATGTTTGGTCCATTTCCATAAATTAGTAGATTCTGATGAAGCTGTCATTTGGAGATAATGGCTGCAAGAGACAGCAAGCTAGAAGTAATAGTGACTGCCTTTAGCTCTTTCTGGCCACCTGACCTACCTCTGTGTTGCTCTCATTTTGACATGATGGAACTGCTCCCTGCACACACTGAGCCTTAGCATGCGCTGTGTTAGCCAAAATGTGAGCAGGAATTGAGTGAACAGTGACAACTGTATATTTCCTTCTCTAAGGGGATGGCAAGTTAGAGATCTTGAAGGTAGAGTCGCTGAAAAAAAGCTGCTGTCAGATTTAAAAAAAAAAAAAATAAAAGAAAAGCTAAAACATTTACGTCTTCAGGCAGTTGAGAAGCTGTGACTGTGGTAGGAGATAGAGTAGTTTAGAGGTTATGAAATACTTGGACTTCTCAGATGTCATAATAAAACTGTCTCTGCTAGACGTGTTTAGAAGTGTGTTTTTTTTTTTTTTTGGTAGAATTTTGAAGTGAAAAAGGGTTTACAATATAATTTTAAGTTTGGTGCAGAGTTAAATGAAATAAAACATTTACAAATTATCTTGGGCCTGAAGAAGGAAAAGATAATAGTTTAGTTTAAATGCGGGGTTTTCTCCCCTTCTTTAGCACTTTAGTCTTGCCTTTCAGTTCAGAGACTGTTCATTTTAGAATAACAGATAATGCCAGGTAGAAGATATGTAGGATACTCTTACCTGTCTGATCTAATTCTTATTAACAGAATTGAAATTCATTACAGGCTGCTGGTTTGCTGTTGCAACTGAGACAGAAGTGGCATAGTTTATTTCTGCGTCGTATGCGAGCTCCTTCTAAACCGTGGTCTCAAGTTGATGAAACAACTGTAAGAGCAATTGTAGCTGTTTTAAGTTCTGAAGAACAGTCTGCAGGTTTGCAGCAGCCTTCAGGAATTGGTCAGAGACCAAGACCTATGACTTCTGAAGAACTTCCTGTAACATCTACATGGAGGTCAACCAACAGTAGAAAAAGCTTAGCAGAAACTGAATTCTCTGATGATTCCTCTAATGCTGAAAAGTAAGCTTCTGAGATCTTCTAGAGACTGTAGATCATAACTGAATTTAATTTCTCCTACTAATATAAAGTGAGAAACAATAGAAATACAATTGAAAGAATATACTATCCTATGCTATATGTCCTGCATGTCCCGCACGACATCCTTGTCTCTAAATTGGAGAGACATCAATTTGATAGATGGACCACTTGGTGGGTAAAGAACTGGCTGGATGGCGGTACGCAAAGAGTTGTGGTCAATGACTCAATGTCCAGCTGGAGAACAGTAAAGAGTGGTGTCCCTCGGGTCAGTGTTGGGACCAATTTGTTCAACATCTCTTGGTGACATGGACAGTGGGATTGAGCGCACCCTCAGCAAGTTTGCTGGTGACACCAAGCTGTGTGGTTGGGTTGATAGGCTGGAGGGAAGGGATGCCATCCAGAGGCACCTTGACACGGTTGTGAGGTGGGCTGATACCAACCTTATGAAGTTTAAGTGCAAGGTCCTACGCCTGGGTTAGACCAATCCCAGTCCCAGGCACGGCTACAGGCTAGGGAGAGAAGAGATTCAGAGTAGCCCTGTGGAGAAGGACTTGGGAGTGTTGGTTAATGAGAAAATGATCATGAGGCAGCTTCAGTGTGCGCTCACAGCCCAGAAAGCCAACTGTATCCTGGGCTGCATCAAAAGGATCGTGACTAGCAGGTCGAAGGAGGTGATCCCGTCCCTCTCCTCTGCTCTCATGAGACCTTACTTTGGAGTATTGTGTGCAGTTCTGGTGTCCTCAACATAAAAAGGACACGGAACTGTTGGAACAAGCCCAGAGAAGGGCCATGAGAATGATGAGGGGACTGGAGCACCTCCTGTGTGAAGATAGGCTAAGAAAGTTGGAGTTCTTCAGCCTGGAGAAGAGAAGGCTGAGTGGAGACCTCATAGTAGCCTTCCAGTATCTGAAGGGGGCCTACAAGGATGCTGGGGAGGGACTCTTCATTAGGGACTGTAGTGATAGGACAAGGGGTAACGGGTTCAAACTTAAACAAGGGAAGTTTAGATTGGATATAAGGAGGAAGTTCTTTAAGGGTGGTGAGGCACTGGAATGGATTGCCCAGGGAAGTTATGAATGCTCCATCCCTGTTGGTGTTCAGGGCCAGGTTGGACAGAGCCTTGGGTAGCATGGTTTAGTGTGAGGTGTCCCTGCCCATGGCAGGGGGGTTGGAACTAGATGATCTTAAGGTCCATTCTGACCCTAACTGTTCTGTGGTTCTGTGCTGCACGATAGTTGTAATTTCATTGAGAAGCGTTTCATATATGTGCCTGCTTTTAGAGAGAGCAACCAGGAATATTGTCTATGAATTTTGATCTCTGGCAAGAAGTCACAGAGGAGGTTCAACCCTAAGATTCAAATACAGTGCATGATCAGTGTCTTTTCAGATAGTGTTTAATATCTTTTGGAATTACTAGAATATGTAGTCATGCAATAGGCTAATATGTAGATATAAATTGTTCTGTGCCACCTTATGAAATCACTGGTATGTCCTGTATCTACCTTATTTTTTAGAGTTTTAATGAAGTCTGCACTTCCTGCACTTCACCAGTCAAAGAAGTACAAGGACAAAGCCATTTTGCGCTCCAAACGAGCTTTAGATGACAGGTCAGATCAATCATCAGTGAAGTCTACAGACAGCAGTAGCTATCCAAGCCCCTGTGCTAGTCCTTCTTCTCCAACCTCTGGAAAGGTAAGAGTTCTCATAAACAAATGACCCTATTTTTCAGAATTAATAGAACTTCAGAAATATATTTGCTGGTATCTTTCAGCAGCTATCAGGTATTATATTGATAAATAAAGACTCTAACTTAGATTATCATTTTTAACAGCTGCATAATACGTATGTTTTTCTAGAACTTAAAATCTAGACTAGATGTCCTTGTTATACTAGTTTAATACAGTAATGATTTTACTCTTTGCAGACTGCTGAGGTAAAGCTGTCCAAACTAGAAAAGATCATGTTTGGTTTTTATTTTGAAACTTGATACAATACCAAGTGAAGGTGTATTATTATTTATCTTTTTCTTTAATAAATTTGTATACAGTGCATGCACTTTGAATTTTTTGGATTCTGTCTTCCTGTGTTTCTGGAATTGCATACATTGATACCAGTTCTCTTTTAAGTTTTGTTTTATCTGCCTTATTATGGCTGCTTTCTTTTTTAATGATGGTTATTTTAATAAAGCACACGTTTCCTAGTGAGGTTATTGGTATAACTCTCCCTGTGTACTTGAATAGTAAACTGCAGTAATATTGAAGAGATCACTGCAAGGAAAGCCCATTGTTTGTCTGGGTACAGACTCATTGAAGGATTTAATAATTCCTCTTAAATCTTCAAGGTTTTAAATTCAGCCAGTATAAAAGGTAGAAAACTTATTTTTCCTGAAGGTGGAAATAACGAGTAGTTTGCTTCAGGCTACAGTCTGGAATGATTAATTTTATGCCATCCGAAAGTGTGTCAAACTTCAAAGAACTGTAATTGATCACTAGACTATTTAGGCCTGTTCTGCCAGTCTTGTTTGCTGCCCCTGATGAATGAATTATTATTTTTGAAAGTGCTGAAGGAATGTAAAATACATTTTAAAACCAATTCAGAGTGCACCAGCTGATAGCTTCTGTGTTTCTTGTAGAATCTGGGTAAAAAGGGTAGGAATGCATTCAAGAGATTTCTATCTTTGTGTGTTTAAAACTCTGGAACTAAAGCCTAGTTGGGTTTTTTTGGTTGTTGGGTTTTTTGTTTGTGCGGTGGTTTGGGGTATTTTTTTGGTTGGTTGGTGGGTTTTTTTGTTTGTTTTTTTTTTTTTTAGCTTAATTTAATTTTCTTTAATATTTCCAGGATTCCAAATCTCCTTCACCAAGACCAAATATGCCAGTCTGGTACTTTATAATGAAAAGTAGCAACGTGCAAAACATTGATATTTCTCAACAGAAGGGTATATGGTCTACTACGCCAAGTAATGAGCGAAAGCTAAATAGAGCCTTTTGGGAGAGCAGCATGGTTTACTTGATATTTTCTGTTCAAGGGTCTGGACACTTTCAGGTGAGTCCTTAGTTAATACTGAATATTAGCTTTGGTTAATGGTTTAGGAGAGTGCAGCAAATGACTATGTGTAGTATGGAGGTTTTTGCTTATGACTTCTGACCTCTAAGAAGTAAAGATTAGCAAGCAAAAGTAAGTGGTTGCTGATAAAAGAGTACTTCACTCTTCTCTGAAATACACCTTTTTAGCTAAGTCAGTTTGTCACTCAAAGGCTAAGAGCTAATTGCTTCTGAGCATCTTGAGTCAGAATAATATTTAGACCCTGCATTAATTCTTTAAAACAACAAACCAAACAAATTCAGACAAAACAGGGGATTGCTACACTTTTCTCTGTGTGCCAAAGTAAACATTGTAACAGGCAATTACAGTCAAGTCAAAGCTTTCTAAAGCCAGTCATTTAATAAATACATAAATGTGTTTATTAAAAATTTTAATAAAATCTGTTCTGTCTGAACTGTAGTGTTAAAGTCAGGAGGTGGAAGGTAATGGCCATGATTCTTCCAGAGCTGTTTCTTTACTTCAAGTTTAGCAAAGTGTTGGTCAACAACTTGTTGACAAATCTGTAGCCATTTGAAGTTAAAGACTTGACCTGTAGTGAAGTAGTGCAAAGTTGCAGGTTGGCTGTATTCTGGAGGGGGCTAAACTCAGTTGTTCCAGGAAAAAACAAAGTTCAACTTAGCTCTTTTTGTATGAACTGTTAATGAAAATCAGCTAAACTTAAAATCTAATGAACTAGCCCAAATACAGCTGCCTTGGTGCCGCTACTGAAGGATTATGGTGAGATATATGTATGATGATTTGCAAATGCAGTACTGGAAAGTAATTTTCAGCACGGCAGTTGTTACTGAAAATGGTCTATATTGTATTGGTGCTCTAGACGAGAAATCTGGGAGAGAAAGGCATGCTGAAGTCAGGAGCATAGGTGGTTGATGTTGCCTTAGCCTTCTAGTTTGACAATGCACTGGGCATTCATGGGATTAACAGTATGAATATTGTTGTGTACCAAGTGTCTCTTTACTTTCCAGCTTTATTTTTCCCCTGTTCCTTTTATTAATTTCCATTTAAGTCTGGCTTGAGCTGTCTAGGACTGCATTTGTCACAACAGTAGTGTGTGCTGCTGACTTAAGTAGTGCACTGCATCTTGTGGACTCTTAAGTCGTAAGTAGTGTAAATTTTCATAAATACCTTATAAGTTTGGTGCATGGTGGTTTGTTTTGTTTTTGGTGGTTTGAGTTTTTCTTCCTTCTTTGTTGAAGTGAGGAAATAAAAAAGCAACTTTGACCTCTTTCCTTGAAAAACAGCTATACTCTCATAATTCCATGTGAAATTTTCTTAACATAGAAGGAACATGGGAAAGAAGGAATGGATTTCTGAAAAAAATACCTACAACTAACAAGGAATAGCTAATGAACTATTATGTAGTAGAACATTCATCTTGATTCCTTAGGATTCAGGTGGTTTTGCAACACCTTTTCCACTTCTGTTAAAAAGCTAAAAAAAACTTTGATAATTGTGAGAGATGAATTGAGAGGCATTCTGTAGTGAAACCCTGGAAGGGGTATTTGAGGTGGGAAATCACATACAACTTTCTAGGTGTAGACACTTCAAAAGATCCAGCTTAATGGGGGAGAGTACTTTGAAACTAATTCAAAAGTTTCATATATAGTCAAGTAATTTAATTCCAATGTAAGCATAAAGGCTGTAATTGTGTCTTTCCTTTTATATTTCAATTTTTGCTCCAGGGTTTTGCTAGAATGGCGTCAGAGATAGGGTGTGAGAAAAGTCAAGACTGGGGATCTGCTGGTTTTGGAGGGGTATTTAAGGTGGAGTGGATCCGAAAAGAAAGCATTCCTTTCCAGTTTGCACACCATTTGCTCAACCCTTGGAATGATAATAAGAAAGTACAAATAAGCAGGGATGGCCAGGTAATGTTCTCTTCTAAAGTCTTCCTTACTTGGTGTATTGTTTGTTAGCTTGTTTAGCCTTGACATTTATCTCAAAACACTGGAGAGCATAAGGTAAAAAAATTCACAGAAATTCTGGCAGAATAGCCTACAGCAAGTATGAAAAGAAAAGTTTTCCTCTTTGCCACAGAGCACAACTAAGAATCAAGCATTACTGCTCTTGACGGCTGTGCAGGATGCCCAGGGCAGACTAAATAAATTTTGCCAAAACGCTTGCCCAACCTGCTACTACAGTAGCAGTGACTCTCCTAACTCATTAACTCATAAGTTTTTGTAAATATATGAACTAATAAGGATTTTTTCCTCAAAATACAGTTTCTATAGGTTTTGCGTGTTCTATAAAATAGTGCTGCTTAGTCCTGTACTACCAACACTGGGGATTTAAAAACAGAGTGTCATATAGCAGTCTGCAGGTCTGCATTTGTAACAGAATAAATTGCAATGGATTATAAGCTAGTTTTATAGCATTTTTTTCAGCAACATCTGTAACAGGGCAGTGGCTAATGATGTGTTTTAGCAATAGATTTGTTCTCTGAGGTAGTCTGTCACACGTGAGTAAACTGTCCATCATTATAGCTTTGAATTTTCTGTAAAGCCTGAAAAGAATCTTGAGGTAGAATAAAACTTAGGACAGTTCTCCAGTGTGTTAAAGCTAAATGCAACTGCAAAAAGCTGAAAGAGAATTGGCACAAGAGTTCTCTGGCAGTTTCTGCATTCTCCCCAGTCCACTTGCAAAATATCTTTAGAGATTCCAGAGCTAAACTTCCTAATCATCTTCTTGCTACTTCTCCAGAACCTCTTCAGTTGTAGGAATGAGGAAGGGAAGGTAGTACGTAATGGAGTTAACAGTGCTTCTGTTGAAAGTGGCTCTTAAGACCTAAAGAGTCTTAGTAATCTGAAAAACAGTTTGTTAATATGTATGATTCCCCCAAGAGCCATTGTATAGTGGCAGGTGACCTGCCTTTCCACATTCTATACCACACTTGATGGAATTAAACTTAAGAGGTAGGGAGAATAATGATCTCTAGTTAATAAGTGACTTGTGGCAGGTACAAGGCATATGGTGCGTTGTATATGGTGGTGGTGTGTTCACTTGGAATTCTAGTCTTAAGAACTAACATCTTGCTGTGAATAATAAAATTCAAACAACCTGAATGCCAAGGTACCTTACAAAAGTTCTTGTCTTGTCTTTGAGCCCTAGTAAAAAAAACTTCTCCTATGCAGGAGTTCTAATCTATGTTTCGATAGCAAAATGAAGGAGCTCTTTCAGAAAGACTGAGAGCAATCACCAGGAACTTCATCTAACAGTTTTGTTATAGTCTCCATATGTTCAATAGTAGCAGTGCAGATAATTTCTGTAATTTCTTGCTCGTTTGTAGGAACTGGAGCCGCAGGTTGGAGAGCAGTTGCTACAGCTTTGGGACAGTATTCCTTTGACAGGAAAAAACTCAACTGATTGAGCATGTCAAGTAATGTGATAGAGGTAGTTATTTTATGTATTACTTGCTGGTTTTATAATATATACAATGTATCATTGCAGTACTGTCTGTCCTTTGTAGTATGTGGGCAAATAGGTACACTTAGTACTAAATATTCTCTTTCTTTTGATTTTTTTTTTTTTTTTTTTTAAATTTTAGCTGTCGTGGTTGAAACATCAGATATAACTACTAGAACCAGTAGCAAGCCTGCAGTACGAAGATGAGGAAGAAGGTGGCACAACAAGCTCCAGAAGTTGTTAGTCATGCTGTGAAGCTAGTAGAGGAAAAATAAGGGGAATTATGTTGGTTTCAGTATTTCCTTGTCTTAACAAATGTCCTGATGTTACTCACCAGCCTAGTTTTGACTGAATTAGTTTTTTATAGTAGCATGCAATTGATATTTAAAAACACATTTAAATTCCAAACTGAGTTTGAAACAGTGGACCACATGCAAGTTGTTTGTGGGTTTAAAATAGCACAGCAGACAGTTTAAATATACAGTTTACGTTTAAAGCTTTCTCAACACAATAAAATCTGTGAGAGAAACCAGTGTAATGTGAATTAATCAATCTTGCAGTTTGCTTAAATAAATTGAGAATGCATGTCTCCAAATATATTGAAAGATTCTGTAAGTATTGGTTGAACTTTCATATGTGCAGTGTGGAGAAAGCAGGATATATTCATACAAGCAATTGGGTAGCAGGAGAATGTTAAATTTTAATTTAAATACATAAATAAAAGGAGCATGATACCTCTGAGAATGGATTGGTCTAGCAGTGTTTCCATTTTTCGGTAGTTTTCACCTTTTAAAGGTAGTCATACTTTGGCAAGCTGAAGAACAGTCTTTTGGAGGCCTGCTGCCAAATGGTAGTCTTAATAGTTCACTAACTTGCAGTACAACTTTATTCATCTTTCAGCGTAGTCTTCATGCTTTATTTCTTTACTTCTTCTTTCAATTTATTTCTTCTTTCATACTTCAGTAATTTTGAATTACTGACTTCTTAGTCATTAATATACTGTACTATGAGGCCATTATTAGCAGACTAATTCAGTCTGCTTGTCGTCAGCACTGTTTGTAGTTATTATTAGATTAAACCAAAAGCTTTTTCTGCTTCTGAGCCCACACTCTCACTTTTTAATGAGTGAAATACTCACTTATTAACCATATATTCGCACCAACAATATTCACACAGTTCAGAGTACCCCGCGCATTCGTTCTGCCATCCTGTATAGTGACTTCTATACATAAACAGTCAGTTTTGCCTTTGCAAGACTAGCTGGGTCCTTGTAAGGTGCGTATTGTCTAATGCAGTATTTCTGGAGATGATGCATACAGCAGAGCTGTGGGGCTTGTATTGCGCTATACAATACTTCCAATCTCCCGCCCTCAAAGGAATGTTGGGTTGTATTGACTTGCACAGGATTCCCAGACCCCATGCACACTAAGGACAGAGCTGGCACAGAGGGGTGTAACTTTTTGCTAAAAAGTCCAGACCATGCTTCTGCAGCTTGGTGGTAAAAAAGGACAGTCCAGCCAAGGAATATGCATTCCCCATGCTTGTTGGCCAGTCCTTGTCACTTGTCTGGAGAAGAGGTCATACTCTGCTGCCTACCTGACAACCATGCTCATGTAAGTCTTTGCAAGCCCAGATATTAGGTCTAGCCCAGTCTTGGTGAATTACTTGACTTGCTGTTTTAGGACCCGCATAATTGTACTGCTGAGCTGTATGTTTGACTGTACTGTTACTTAGACATAAACCGTTTATCCCTGAAGCTGTTGGTCTGGTGTCTGTTACAACATAGTAAACCTGTAAGTTGTCAGAGTTATAGTTAAGCCCTTACTCTCTGATGTAAGAGGAGAGATATGGTACATGCTGACCCTATAGTGAGTGCCTTAAGTGGTTATTTTAGGACCTTGCCCAGCCTGCAGGGTCATATTCTACTTTGAGAGTAAGCCAGAGAGACAGAAACATAAAGGGAGCATTACCCTGCTTGTACCTATGAGTTCATTTCCTTATTAATACTGAGCAGCATTTGAAAGCAGCTCAGGTTGGCTACCTGTAAAAAGAACTGGACAACTTCCGACAGGACACTAGGGCTGCACTAAAGGAGAAAAGTGTCATGTGCCCGTGTTAAAATCTGTTGGGCTAATGTGGAGAAACTAGAGCAATGTGTGTTCCCCCACATAGCAGTGTTTGCCTGGGAAATACTTGGGCATCATCTGGAAGCTGTGGAAAAGGGAATTTCTTTATATAGAGACCCAGAAGACTGGGTTGATACTTGGTCTGATTCAGATTCGGACAATTCTGTCTCAGAGTCCTCCACTCCTAAAGTCTGAATAATCTGACTAATCAAGAGCATGATGCTACTTGAGGTATGACGGATATGCACTTTCATGAGGTCAGACCTACCCAAATGAAGCTGGTGCTATCACAAATCTGTTATTGTGGATTATTTAACATGACTTGCAAATATGTTTCATGATAGGGGGAACACAGTTTGAGTTTCAGAAAGCATGGAGACTCACTTTGGAGTCTGAATCCAACTATAGTTTCTAGCAGGAAGCGTAGACAATGTTTTCCAGGCAGCTCTAGCATGTGTTCAGAGAACCACTCCGAGATGACTGAGAACTAGGCTAGTCCCTGTGCGTCACTAGGCTGATTATCAGTCTTGCTTTAACGGTAGCCCTTTTGGCAGAGGAAGACCTGTGTGGACATTGTCCCATACGGCCCACTGGTGCCCGTTAAATACTTAGTAGCCTAAAATTTCTTATTTGTTGCAACTGTTTCTTTCAATATTTGCTTTGGTTGGTTGGTTGGTTTTGGGTTGTTTGTTTCTTGGTTTTTTTTCTTTTCATTTTTTTGCCACTGTTGAACTGATAATTTCTGCTCCATCATCCAGTGATGGTGGGTTAAATTTCTACTCTAGATTTTTTTTTTTTCAGCTTCCATTTTAAATGCTTGATACTGACTGTTGTCAAAATTAAATCATGGCTAATGCATGGTAGGCCTAACCTGTAGGTTGTGGTTGGATCAGTTTGTAGTTACTCCTAGGTGCTTTGTCTTTAAAGTGAATTAGGGTGGTTTCTGCAGCTACTTATCCCCCCTCTCCCCCCCCATGGAGCTGAAGTGATTGTTTCAAAACAGCCACTTCCCTAGATGTGTTCTGTCACAGCTTTTACTATCTGAATAAGACTAGCAGTTTGACTGCTTTGCTCCAGATCTTTTACTCTCTGCAGTGTTTTCTTCCTCAGAACAAGACAGCTAAACTGTTT